>NC_041399.2:9485054-9785054 GCF_900747795.2 Erpetoichthys calabaricus | reverse complement strand
ACAGCAGCACAAGCAAATGTCCAGAGAAGAGCAACCAGGCTGATTTCCAGGGCTACAGGGATGAGTTACGAGGAAAGATTAGAAGAGCTGAGCCTTTACAGTTTAAGCAAAAGGAGATCTGAAGCAACTGAAGTGTTTGAAATTATGAAGGGAATTAGTCCAGTGGATCGAGACAATGATTTTAAAATGAGTTCATCAAGAACTTGGAGATACAATAAGAAACTTGTTAAGAGTAAATTTTGTATAAAGACACAATAAAAATGGAAGATGGGGGCTCATTTTGAACTAACTGACAATGGCAAGACAGCTCAAGCTAATGGAACACTTTGTTTTGCTGAGCCAAAATTTGCTTAATAGTGGAATTTACATCTGATTCTTTTGCTCAAAACACTGAACTGCCTTCTTTTTGTTTGGCATGGCGCCTATAATTAAACTGAGTAGCCCCAACTTTTTTTCTGTCTACATTGTGGTCTGTCCTCCAGTCACAATGGATGGATCTGACAAACTCTACAAATGGGAGGCTCATGGCAGTTATTAAAAATTAGTGTTTAGTAACAACAGCCGAAAATGTAATTTGCTAATTGTTATACGTCATTTTACGTTACTTTAACTCTGCTACCTCCATATAATTGTGCAAAAGTATGTCAGCTAAACTACAAAATGTTTTTTTTCCTCATTTGTTAATTGGCTTGCAATAAGTTTAACAAATAAGTAACGTAAAATGACGTATAAATTATACGTGTAAATTATATGTCATTTTACGTTACTTATTTGTTAAACTTATTGCAAGCCAGTTAACAAATGAGGAAAAAAACATTTTGTAGTTTAGCTGACTAATACTTTTGCACAATTATATGGAGGTAGCAGAGTTAAAGATGCTGATATGCATTGGGTGTGACAAAGATGGAAAGGATTAGAAATGAGGACATTAGATGGTCAGCTCAGGTTGGACGATTGGGATACAAAGTCAGAGAGGCGAGATTGCGTTGGTTTGGACATGAGTAGAGGAGAGATGCTGGGTATATTGGGAGAAGAGTGTTAAGGATAGAGCTGCCAGGGAAGAGGAGAAGAGGAAGGCCTAAGTGAAGGTTTATGGATGTGGTGAGAGAGGACATGCAGGTGACGGGTGTAACAGAACAAGATGACGAGGACAGAAAGATATGGAAGAAGATGATCCACTGTGGTGTCCCCTAACGGGAGCAGCCGGAATAAGAAGAAGAAGATATTTTCCCCTGAGAAAGACAAACCTCACTTTACCTTTCTTAACTCTTTAAGGGTGAATGTCGACATTTGTTGACATGTAGTCCTGAGGGCGAATGTCAGCTAAAGTCGACATTCATGGACAAAGTTTGAAAAAAGCTGTCAATGTCGAAAAAACTCACTGTTACATTACAGGTAGACCCTCTTTGTTAGACAGATTGTTAGACTCGTTCACTTGACGTCAAAGCGAATGCACAAAGCAATATACTCTGTGCATATTATTTATTTATTTACTTTTTGTGTATTCTTGCTGAATGGGACTCTGACTTATCAACGTCCAATTTTGATGTAAGGAATCTGGAGATCGAAAACGAAAGTCAGATACCTGCATCAGCTGATCAGTCCCCAGCTGATTGTGTAGCTGACACGCTTATGGAACCATTCGCTTGGAATTACTACACAGACACTTATCAAACTCCAATTTTGTTGTAAATGATCTGTAAATAGAAAATGAAAGACGAGTACCTACATCAGCTGATCAGTCTCCAGCTGATGGTGCAGCTGATGTGCCTACGACACCATTCGCCTGGGAGGACTACACAGACACATTTTGTTGTAAAAAATCTGTAAATCAGAAATGAAAGACTAGTACCTGCATCAGCTCATTGGTCTCCAGCTGATCGTTGTGCTGGATGCACTCATGTAGCTAACACACCTATGGCAACGTTCGCCTAGAAGTACTACACAGACACTTATTGAACTCCGATTTTGTTGTAAATGATCTGTAAATCGAAAATGAAAGACTGGTACCTGCATCAGCTCATCGGTCCCTAGCTGATCGTTGTGCTGGATGCGCTCATGTAGCTAACACACCTATGGCAACGTTCACCTGGAAGTACTACACAGACACTTATTGAACTCCGATTTTGTTGTAAATGATCTGTAAATCGAAAATGAAAGACTGGTACCTACCTCATCTCATCGGTCCCTAGCTGATTGTTGTGCTGGATGCGTTCATGTAGCTGACACACCTATGGCAACGTTCGCCCTGACATCGATCCGTGGGAGGCAAACTGACAACTGGACTTCATCAAACGATACACTACGGATGACCGGCCACTCATCTACTTGAAGCTGTGTTTTTCAGCTTACGAGTGATGAGACAAACAGGTATGTAATAACTACAGTATGTGACTTTAAATACTGTAGGGGCTCATGGAACATAAAACACAGTGACATTTGTCATAAATAAGTATTTTATATTCATTTATGTGTGAAACCTTTGCTTTTCAGAAAACTGAATATTCAGCCCTGGGACAAAAGGGAAAAAAGTAATCAGGCCTAACAGAGTTAATCATTCAGATCTGATGTAAAATGAAGTTTTGGATTGGCCGAGGGCATTGTATTTGTCCAACAATAAAACAAACACAATTCGCCTAATACAGTAATTGTGCAGGCAGTGTAAAGGAAACACAGAGCAGGGGAAAGAAAGACAACACATCCCCCAGACTAAGGGCCACATCTTCAACTCGACTAGCGCCACTCATGTTTTATAAACAACGGCCGTCTGCTGTCTATTTTCAGCGGTAGAATTTTTAGCCTCCCACAATCCCCAGTGACTACTAATTTACATACGTGCCGTCTGGCAGAGTTGCACAGCTTATGGCATAAAAATATTTCTTATATGTGAATCTCCTGAGCATGCAAACCGCCAACTGTTTGCAAAGGTGACTCCTATGGACAGAACATGGAGGGAATTGGAGGAAAAGAGCGACATGAGCATTAAACTTCTCACCACGTTAGATTTTCCAGTGATTACAGAGGGCGAAACGGGTTATAAAGTCTGCATGGTTAAAGTGGACAAATGAGTGAAAGCTGGTGGCATTTTGATCTTGGCAGCAGACTATACTGCAGCCACTACAGTTTCCAATTAGACCTATTATGACTATAAAGCTGGCGCTAATTGCCCTTTTGTTATATGTTTAATGAAACAAATTGTTTCCATGTAGCAGCTGTTGCCGACTACAAAAAAAGCACCAAATCACTGATGCTATTAAGTCTTAGTCACAATCCAATTATACATATGGTGACGGGGAAAAAATGCCTCCGAGAAACCAATGGCTGTTTATTAAAACTAATATCAATATCTGTTTAATCCTATTGAGCGTCTTTCATAATGAACACTCTCAGTTAGCACTGTTTATAGATCAATTCATGCCTGAACATAAGCTCATAATGCACATGCCTTTTGTTTGCGTATCGAAATTAAAAATACCGTTTCCACATATTGGAATTTTATTAAAACTCAGCAGTGTTTTGTTTTTTTTAAACATTTAACTCTGGTTAATTAATAATAATAATAATAATTCTTTGCATTTATATAGCGCTTTTCTCACTACTCAAAGTGCTCAGCAATTGCAGGTTAAGGGCCTTGCTCAAGGGCCCAACAGAGCAGAGTCCCTATTGGCATTTACAGGATTCGAACTGGCAACCTTCCGATTGCCAGTGCAGATCCCTAGCCTCAGAGCCACCACTCCACCCATTTCTGTATTTTTGCTTTGCCCATTCGCTGTGAAGGGCACAATCCACCTTAATAAAAAGACAAGTGTCCGAGTGTGTGTATCTGGTGTCACACACATGTGCATAGGAGGCAGTCAAAGGGCTTAACTGAGGGTAACAGGCCGAGCCAGGGGTTGATGAAGTGCATTAATGTTTCTTCTCCATCTTCTACAGAACATCCGAAGGGAAAACCAGCCTAACCAACAGCAACTTCCACATCCCTGTCCAGGCCACGCCCTCCTACCGACCTCATGGACCTGCCTCTTCCTGCCCAGCGCTTATAAAAGCCAAGCACCTCACCACTCTAGTTTAGTTCTGTTCAGACTCAGTCCTGTGTGACTACTCTGGTGACTTCGCTTTGCACTTTTGTTTCACAATATACGGGGTGAAATCATCAGCCTTGATACTCACACTCACACAAAGGTTTGGGGTTAGCCAACCAGATACTTGAGATTTGGCTGCAAAAAGAGAAAATAGGTTGCACAGTTGTGTACAGATTGAGTCCAAAACAGAACTGATTAACAGAGGAAAGATGGCGGGGTTTTAAGGTCAGTCCGGAGAAGTGATGTCATCGGGCCCGGAACTGGAAGTAACGTCATCGGGTAAGGAACCTGGAAGTGATGTCATTGGGCACGGAACTGAAAGTGATGTCGTTGGACCCAGGCAGAATTTCCCGTGTTTTATCTGCAGGAATAACCGAGAAAGGATTATTGCACTCTGCCACCCCCTAACCTAGTGTGGAATTACCTTCTTTTGAGCCCTTTAGCGGTCTCCCATGCACATGTGTGACAATGGTGTGGAACCCTCAACCTTTTCTGTTTGTCTTTTGTTTTTTGACATTGGGTTACAATCACTGTGTTACATGCTGCCAAAGGCTCACCTTCCAGGGTTGTTAGAGGTGAGTACTACCGCACCAGAACACCAGGGGATGTGATCACTAATCACCCTTTTCTCCCTTTCTTCACCCACAGCTATGAGAAGTCGCCCAATGTGGGCAACTAAATCGTCTCTTTCCTGTCCAGGAGCTATAAAAACATGGCACTCTTGAGACGTGGGTCTCATTTGGAAGGCAAGCAGACATTTGAACCATAAGCCTGAAAGCTTTAAGCATGCAATGTTTTATTAGCCAATGGAAAAACCTATTTCTGTTCATTTCTGTGCCACTGAACACTTGTTATTTGGTTTTAAAGTCTCTCGAGTAAACATTATGACCTGGTTGGCACCCCAACATTTCATCCGAGTTCCAGTCTTGTCAACAACAATGCACACATATAATGTGTGTGTTAGGTAGACAGAACTTTTTTTTGTCCCCAGGGGTAAGTTTGTTTTTTTACAGAAGCTCTTAAAAATCCATCCATCCATCCATTTTCCAACCCGCTGAATCCGATTACAGGGTCACGGGGTTCTGCTGGAGCCAATCCCAGCCAACACAGGGCACGAGGCAGGAACCAATCCCGGGCAGGGTGCCAACCCACCGCAGGACACACACAAATACACCCACACACCAAGCACACACTAGGGCCAATTAAGAATCGCCAATCCACCTAACCAGCATGTCTTTGGACTGTGGGAGGAAACCAGAGCACCCGGAGGAAACCCACGCAGACACGGGGAGAACGCTCTTAAATATAAATAAATAAATAAATACACACATCACTTCCCGTGCAATATTTTTGGAATGGGCTAGTATCAAGGGAACTATAGTTAAGGTGAATTACCTGATCAAGGCAGAAATAAGGTTTCTTAATAATCCGCGTTTACATGAGCAAGTAATCTGAAATTTTCCTTTGTCAAAATGTCATTAAACAGCGCAAAAAAAGAGTTAAATGTCATCGTCGGCCACCATGAATCAGAGAATAAGGATGATGCCTATGAAATTAATTTTATTTATGAGTATCTGATACCGGATTTCATGCAGAAAACTTCTTGTTGGGCAACTAAGCCTTGCAAAAGAGAGGCCTATGTATACATATATGCGAACATAATTACAGTGGTGTGAAAAACTATTTGCCCCCTTCCTGATTTCTTATTCTTTTGCATGTTTGTCACACAAAATGTTTCTGATCATCAAACACATTTAACCATTAGTCAAATATAACACAAGTAAACACAAAATGCAGTTTGTAAATGGTGGTTTTTATTATTTAGGGAGAAAAAAAAATCCAAACCTACATGGCCCTGTGTGAAAAAGTAATTGCCCCCTGAACCTAATAACTGGTTGGGCCACCCTTAGCAGCAATAACTGCAATCAAGCGTTTGCGATAACTTGCAATGAGTCTTTTACAGCGCTCTGGAGGAATTTTGGCCCACTCATCTTTGCAAAATTGTTGTAATTCAGCTTTATTTGAGGGTTTTCTAGCATGAACCGCCTTTTTAAGGTCATGCCATAGCATCTCAATTGGATTCAGGTCAGGACTTTGACTAGGCCACTCCAAAGTCTTCATTTTGTTTTTCTTCAGCCATTCAGAGGTGGATTTGCTGGTGTGTTTTGGGTCATTGTCCTGTTGCAGCACCCAAGATCGCTTCAGCTTGAGTTGACGAACAGATGGCCGGACATTCTCCTTCAGGATTTTTTGGTAGACAGTAGAATTCATGGTTCCATCTATCACAGCAAGCCTTCCAGGTCCTGAAGCAGCAAAACAACCCCAGACCATCACACTACCACCACCATATTTTACTGTTGGTATGATGTTCTTTTTCTGAAATGCTGTGTTCCTTTTACGCCAGATGTGACGGGACATTTGCCTTCCAAAAAGTTCAACTTTTGACTCATCAGTCCACAAGGTATTTTCCCAAAAGTCTTGGCAGTCATTGAGATGTTTCTTAGCAAAATTGAGACGAGCCCTAATGTTCTTTTTGCTTAACAGTGGTTTGCGTCTTGGAAATCTGCCATGCAGGCCGTTTTTGCCCAGTCTCTTTCTTATGGTGGAGTCGTGAACACTGACCTTAATTGAGGCAAGTGAGGCCTGCAGTTCTTTAGACGTTGTCCTGGGGTCTTTTGTGACCTCTCGGATGAGTCGTCTCTGCGCTCTTGGGGTAATTTTGGTCGGCCGGCCACTCCTGGGAAGGTTCACCACTGTTCCATGTTTTTGCCATTTGTGGATAATGGCTCTCACTGTGGTTCGCTGGAGTCCCAAAGCTTTAGAAATGGCTTTATAACCTTTACCAGACTGATAGATCTCAATTACTTCTGTTCTCATTTGTTCCTGAATTTCTTTGGGTCTTGGCATGATGTCTAGCTTTTGAGGTGCTTTTGGTCTACTTCTCTGTGTCAGGCAGCTCCTATTTAAGTGATTTCTTGATTGAAACAGGTGTGGCAGTAATCAGGCCTGGGGGTGGCTACGGAAATTGAACTCAGGTGTGATACACCACAGTTAGGTTATTTTTTAACAAGGGGGCAATTACTTTTTCACACAGGGCCATGTAGGTTTGGATTTTTTTTCTCCCTAAATAATAAACACCATCATTTAAAAACTGCATTTTGTGTTTACTTGTGTTATATTTGACTAAAGGTTAAATGTGTTTGATGATCAGAAACATTTTGTGTGACAAATATGCAAAAGAATAAGAAATCAGGAAGGGGGCAAATAGTTTTTCACACCACTGTATGTATATATATGTAGACTCACCAGCCTCTTTATTAGGTATGCTACTTGTTAACACAACTATATCTAAATAGCCTATCATATGTCAGCAAATCAATGCATTTCGGCCTGTAGACATTGTCAAGGTGACCTGCTGAAGTTCAAACAGAATGGGAAAGAATGGGAACTGAAGTGACTCTGAACGTGGCATGGTTGTTGGTGCCTGACGGGCTGCTCTGAGTATTTCACAAACTGCTGATCTACTGGGATTTTCAATCACAACCATCTCTAGGGTTTACAGAGAATGGTCTGAAAAAGGGAAAATATCCAGTGAGTGGCAGTTCTATGGGCGAAAATGCATTGTTAATTGCAAAGGTCAGAGGAGAATGGCCGGATTGGATCAAGCTGATAGAAAGGCAACGGTAACTCAAATAAGCTCTCGTTACAACCGAGGTATGCAGAAGAGCATCTGTGAACACACAACACATGAAACCTGGAAGCAGGTGGGCTATAGCAGCAGGAGACCACACCGGGTGCCACTCCTGTCATCTAAGAACAGGCAACTGAGGCTACAATTTGCACAGGTTCATCAAAACTAGACAACAGAAGATTGAAATAATGTTGCCTGGTCTGATGAATCTTGATTTCTGCTATGACGTTCGGATGGTAAGATCAGAATTTGGCATCAATAACATGAAAGCATGGATCCATCCTGCCTTGTATCAACAGTTCAGGCTGGTGCTATTGGTGGTGTAATGCTGTGGGGGATATTTTCTTGGTACACTTTGGGTCCCTTTGACAACAATTGAACATCATTTACATGCCATTGCTTACCTGAGTATTGTTGCTGACCATGTCCATCCCTTTATGACCACAGTGTAATCATCTTCAGATGGTTACTTCCAGCAGGATAAAGCACCATGTCACAAAGCTCCAATCATCTCAAAGTGCTTTGTTGAATTCACTGTACTAAAACAGCCTCCACAATCACCAGGGGCCTCATGTATAAATAGTGCGTACGTACAAAGATTTTGCGTACTCCCGTTTCCATGCTCACATTGCAATGTATAAAACCTAAACTTGGCGTAAAACGAAGCACATTTGACGCTAGCTCAAACCCTGGTGTACAAAAGTTCTCCGCTCGGTTTTGCAAACTGGCGGCACCCAGCGTCAAAGCAGTGCTTTTGTTCCAGTATGGTTTCCCTTTCTTTTTTAGATCCACATTCCTGATGCGGCTTTTGAAATACACTGAAATTAACCGCATATTGTTTATTAGTTTAAGGAATCTGATTGTAATTAACCTGTAACAATATAATGGTCCACAAAATGGCCAAACTATTCCAAATACCACAGCAGCTTTAGCGTTGTTACTCTTACTGCACCATTCAGAGTATTTATCCCACTGTATCCAAGTGTGGAATCACAGATCTACAGCAGCTGATCAGAAAGAGAATTATCAGTATACAGCATCAAGCACACGCTGCCTCAGCCATGCTGTCTATTTGAACTGCTCTCATATGACAAACGCTTCATAGCCTTTCCTGTAGGGATCTCGCGGTTCAGAAACAGTTTCATCCCAAGAACTATAAATGAACTCAATCAGTCCATCAAGTGCTCCTTGTAGAACTGTCTGTACTTATAAGTACAATCACCTCACTGTAAACTTGCGATACAGTTATAATATTGCACAACCTGAGCCACTTTATAAAGTGTGTATTTACATATGATGACGATATCATTTTTAAGATGAAATCCAGCAAAATATGTTTATTATATTATACAGATAAAACTTTAACTTCATTTAAATAATCTATTTTGTTAATAATTAAACATGTGATTGGGTATTTGGAGAAAGAAAAGGAAGGACAGGAATTGGAGGTTAGTACGTTTGAAAGAGACAGTACTGCTACAATAAATTATTTCATCGAAGGGCACACACAGCGCAGCAAGCATCTTGTGTGAGGCAGGAACAATCTCTGGACTAGGCACCAGCTCATCACTATCACACCGCCACCGTGTTCCCATGTTTAATAACATGCTTTAACTCCTATCATCATGAAAATGATATCACATATACATCTCAGTATTTTAATTATTCAGAGAACTGTAATATTATGAATGTAATGGATTCTGTGTCCTGTTGGAGGAAGAGACACTAGAATTACCAGAGCCTACGAAAAAACTCGTAGATCCGTCCCACCTTAAATCACTTCACACTTCTCCATCAGCGTCTTTGGTCCTGTAAATGTGTGGATAAGCAGCAAGCAGCCTACTATCACATCACAGTTTTCTCAGCTCAAATCTGTTTACCTGCGTATCAGATTGCTAGGAGTTGTATAGAGTAAGAAGTCAAGCAAAATGACACCTTTTATAAATACTATATCATTATTTGGAACACATGCATTTCATGTGTGTTCCGTGTCTACAACGATCTATGTAAACACATCGTTAAAACAGAAACGTTTTTCATGTTTTAGTAATAATTGACAAAATGTAGACACGAAGTTTATAATGTGTGAAGCCTGAAGTCCAAATATCAAAGAAACACTTTCACAAAAGGTACAAATATAACAGAACAAATTGCGCTCAGTCAGTCTGTAACAGCCGGTGTAAATGTGTGATACTTGTAAAGGTTAGCTTTGTTTTGTTTTGTTTTTATTCAGTTTCATTCTCTGTCGCGTTCACGATTCCACCCTACCCCCCCTCCCCATCTGACACTGCTGTTTTCACATAAAGACATGCCCTAGTGTGAATGTTATTTATTTGGATCACATAAAGATGCGCTATAGCGCAAATGTTATTTATTTGGATCACATAAAGATGCACTATAGCTCGCATGTTATTTATTTCGCCAACGCTACACCTTCCAGATCTAAACACTAGCATGGTGTATGTGCCCAAAAAAAGTCTAACTGCATTCTCGTGTCATTGCTTGCGTACTAAAGTGTCAGCAGGTATTTTTCATGATATTACACGTGTAATTTGTGAGCATGCTTTGACGATCAAACAGAGGAAGCTCTGCAGTTCACTTGTGACTTTATGCTGTAGATCTGGCTCTTACATACAAAGGACGGTGCATGTGCCCAAAACATTAACATTTATATGTTACTTACATGTAATTGTCCCAGCCTGCACACCTGGAAGGACCGGGAGGTTGTCTATATGTTCCTCGGGCTACAAGGGGGCAACCACCTTGGATGTTGAGGGGACCATGGGAACAGAGCAAGGAGGCTCAAACCCACTGGGGCCCGTGGCCACTGCCAGGAGCCCAGGAGATCGACACTTCCGCCACACCTGGGAAGGTGGAGGAAGGACCTTCCAGGAATGCCCAGAGTGCTTTCGAGTGCAAGGGCAGCACTTCCACCACATGTTCCAGGAAGTGCTGCCAGAAGAACGTCATCGAGCACCTGGAGCACATCCGGGTGGAAATAAAAGGGGCCACCTTCCTACAATCAGGAAGCTAGAGTCAGGAGTGGGAGCAGGACGAAGCTCCTGTGAAGAGAGGAAAGGCGGACCACGGACAGGGAGAGAAAGGCCTGTGTGCAGGGTGATTGGTGCTGGGAGCACTGCTGTGTGGGACTGTGTTTAATTAATAAACGTGTGTTTTGTATAAAGAAGTGGTGTTTGTCTGGTGGTGTTCGGACCCGTGTCTCTCATAGGATACCTTCTTGGCTCTGCTGAGGTATGTAGTACCACCCCCAAAGCAACAGGGGGCGCCATCACTAACCTCACCATCTATTTCTGCCTCCACAGCTCCAAGAAAACGTCCTACTGAGGTCAACTGACTCCACCCGCTCCAAGACAGCTTCTTTAAAGCTGCACATCCCCAGAGGGTAGCAACTCACTTTAAGCTGAGCTAACCTGAAAGATGGAGCTCCACGAGAAGAATGAACCAAACAACAAAGGAAGAAGGCAAACCACCTCTATTTTCTGTTTTTTTCAGCGCCATTTTGTGTTTATTTTTGCCCTATAAATAAAATGCATTATTATTATTATTATTATTATTATTATTATTTATTTCATTTTCTGTTAAAAGGCACATACCAGTTGGTATCCCAATATTTCATTTTTAAACTCAGGTTTCACTACCAATCAACCACAGTATACAAATAATATGAGAGGAAATCACAAGAATAGGTGATTACAATAAAATGGGGCATGATGGGAAAATTTAGAGGTGAATTTTGTGATCAGAAGGTCAAAATCCATAAGATACACCAAAACCTGTTCAGAAAGTAAAATGATTGTTGTTGTCTGGTGTAATTAAAAGTGCCCCTCTAAAGGTAGATTTTAAAAAAAGGCGACACCTAATTGCAAAAATCAGCTTCACACTTTATAAATAAACATGACTTCTAGTCGGACAGGACATCAGAGATAGTAATGACGGCAGTCGCTGAACGTCATCGTCTCAGAGGGTGTCAAACTATACGACTTGAAATCGATGAGGGTGACTAATTACTTCATCACCTTTCATTGCGTTTTCAAGTCTCCTTACATCATAAAAGTGTCACTATATCCCTTTATGTCAGCAGCCAATGTACGTAAAACTCTGCAGCTTTGTGTAGAAAGTCTGAAAGCACTGCCCCTAACAGTGGTTTAATAAGGTAAAGTAAATACATTATGTCAAGCCATCACATTAAACCAAACGACAGTGACGAGAGTACCGTAGAGCAAGAATAGAAAACTGCACGCCTCTGATGAGGTATGACATAACAGAATTTTGAATGCAACAGAGAAACCCGAGCCTTCACTTGAATGTTCATACTGAAGCAAAAAGGAAAGGGAATTCCGAATAACCACAGACGGCCGCAAATTAATGTTAAGAGTTAAAGGAACAGAAAGGCGTAAATGGGTGGAAAGATCGGGTCAGGGGTTAGGAGAAAATGTAGAGGCTTCAAGTCTCCGCTACCCACAAATGACTGCGTCGTCTCTTCAATTAGACACAGTGGCGGCCCACCTCATTCACCTCACACACGTTCGGAGCTGCTAAGTGTTAAGTGGTAACGGTACCCTAACAATCAGATGCTAATGTAGCAGGAGAAAAAAAAAAAAAGACGCAAGCCTTATACAGAAGGCACTCTTCTCTCCCAATTAAATGTAATTTACTATCTGCATTAAGCAATGCAGATGCCACACGCCTTTTTCACCCCAGGCTGATTATTAATGAGGCATTAAGCCACAAAATGGGGGGCTGGCTAACATGAGATAACAAGTCGGCTATGCCAGTCTTTTTAACTCTTTAGAATTAGTCTTGTTTTATCACTGGGGAAATTAGAAGGAATTTTATTTGATTAGTAAAACTTTTTTTAAATCCAGCACCTTGGTTTAATCTCAAGATGGCAATTGAGAAGTAGTTAGTTAGCCACATAGATCCACCATCATGCATTCATGTCCTCAGTCATCATCTGTGTGGAGTTTACACGTTCTCTCCGTGTCTGCCTGGGTTTTCTTCCTGGCACTTCAGTTTTCCTTCCATGTCCCTGGATATTTGCAGGTTACATTAAATAGCCATTGTATCTCATTAGGGGTGAATCTTCTGGGTCAGTTGATGTGGCCTACAAATCCTCAAGTCCTTCCGATCATTGTTATTAAGGACACTTATTGGTTTACTCTTTATCATAACAGTCTATATTCCTGTAGAAAATATGGTCCACAAATGGTCTAAAAATTAAGTTCCTTTTCAGATCTACAGGGCCAAAATTAGAGGGGAACCCCAAAAAGCTCCATATCTTGCAAAACTACACATCAAGACGAGTGATATGGTATATCTAAACTGGGAGATGTCTCATACTGGTGAGTCAGAAGGCGATGGACAAAAAACACTGAAGTGATTTCAAAGCATTTAGAAGTAATTCTTAGGAACACGATATTAAAGTTTGATAATAGCAGGCAAAACCCCCATAGCCTGCGCTACACGCCGGCCACTTCGTGTCTCTGCTGCTCACGTTGTGAAGAGGGGGGCTGAACGCACCCCAAGGAGACGCAGTCGCTCCTCCGAAACCCCCTCTTAAATGGTGATACAATGGGAAACTAATACAGTTTTTTTTACCTCCTCTTTGCTTAATCAGGTGCTAGCTTGCTGCTGCTGTCGTGCCGCATGATTTGCTTCGCTTTCAACATTTAAAAGCCTGTACAGCAGCTGTCCTACTGTTTGTCTTTTATTTCCGGCCCCAGGCGTGGTTAAATATCTTGGCACAAAGTCTTGTCTCATGGGACGTGAGTTCTTGATATTTTTTTAGTTTATAATTTAAAAAGGGAATAAGAAACTGAAAATCTAACAACATCACATTAAAGTTCGATAAATTCTGAAAAGAATGATACCAAAACATATATATGTAGGTTTTAAAATAAGCCCCGATTTAAAGCGTGACAAAAAACATGACATAAAATTGTTGCACAAAATCGTTGCACTTATAGGTTTAGGATTTTATATTATATATATATATATATATACCGTCATATGAAAAAGTTTGGGAACCCCTCACAGCCTGCATAATAATTGACTCTCCTTTCAACAGAAAAGATAACAGTGGTATGTCTTTCATTTCCTAGGAACATCTGAGTACTGCGGTGTTTTCCAATCAAAGATTTTTAGTGACGCAGTATTTAGTTGTATGAAATTAAATCAAATGTGAAAAACTGGCTGTGCAAAAATGTGGGTTTCCTTGTCATTTTGCTGATTTGAATGCCAGTCACTGCTCAATGCTGATTACTGACAACACCAAAGTGGTTGGATGAGCTCGTTAAGCCTTGAACTTCATAGACAGGTGTGTCCACCATGAGATATAAAGGTATTTAAGGTGGTCAATTACAAGTTGTGCTTCCTTCCCTTTGACTCTCCTCTGAAGAGGCACAGCATGGGATCCTCAAAGCAAGTCTCCAAAGATCTGAAAATAAAGATTGTTCAGTCTCCTGGTTTAGGGGAAGGCTACAAAAAGCCATCTCAGAGGTTTAAACTGTCAGTTTCAACTGTAAGGAATGGAATCAAGAAATGGAAGGCCACAGGCACAGTTGCTGTTAAACCCAGCAGGTCTGGCAGGCCGAGAAAAATCCAGGAGCAGCATATGCACAGGATTGTGAGAATGGTTACAGACAACCACAGATCACCTCCAAAGACCTGCAAGAATACCTTGCTGCAGATGGTGTATCTGTACATCGTTCTACAATTCAGTGCAATTTGCACAAAGAACATCTGTATGGCAGGGTGATGAGAAAGAAGCCCTTTCTGCACTCACACCACAAACAGAGTCGCTTGTTGTATGCCAATGCTCATTTAGACAAGCCAGATTCATTTTGAAACAAAGTGCATTGGACTGATGAGACAAAAATCGAGTTGTTTGGTCATAACAAAAAGCATTTTGCATGACGGAAGAAGAACACCGCATTCCAAGTAAAACACCTGCTACCTACTGTCAAATTTGGTGGAGCTTCCATCATGCTGTGGGGCTGTGTGACTTGTTCAGGGACTGGGGCCCTTGTTAAAGTCGAGGGTCGGATGAATTCAAACCAATATCAACAAATTCTTCAGGATAATGTTCAAGCATCAGTTACAAAGTTGAAGTTACGCAGGGGTTGGATATTCCAACAAGACAATGACCCAAAACACAGTTGGAAATCTATAAAGGCATTCATGCAGAGGGAGAAGTACAATGTTCTGGAATAGCCGTCACAGTCCCCTGACTTGA
This sequence comes from Erpetoichthys calabaricus, assembly GCF_900747795.2. NCBI lineage: Eukaryota > Metazoa > Chordata > Cladistia > Polypteriformes > Polypteridae > Erpetoichthys > Erpetoichthys calabaricus. Next base: position 9,770,026 of record NC_041399.2, on the reverse strand, counting down.
ATTTCATCGAAAATCTATGGGATGATTTGAAGCAGGCTGTCCATCAAATTGAACTGAACTGGAGAGATTTTGTATGAAGAATGGTGAACAATACCTCCATCCAGAATCAGACACTCATCAGAGGCTATAGGAGGACAGCGTCTAGAGGCCAAAAGGAGGCTCAACTAAGTATTGATGTCATATCTCTGTTGGGGTGCCCACATTTATGCACCTGTCTAATTTTGTTATGATGCATATTGCATGTTTTCTGTTAATCCAATAAACTTAATGTCACTGCTGAAATCCTACTGTTTCCATAAGGCATGTCAGATATTAAAAGGAAGTTGCTTCCTTGAAAGCTCAGCCAATGAGAAACAAAAATCCAAAGAATTAAGAGGGGTTCCCAAACTTATATATATATGTTTGCGTGGGTGTGTGTGGATGGGTGTGTGTGTGTGTGTATTGTCACACAAATGGACCTGAGGGTCACCTTCCAAGTTCCTGACCCATACGTAAAAGAAATACCACCTGGAGGGAGGCATTACTTCTCGTTTATGCAACCTAAGGAGAGGAGCACCACAGCCTGCTCAGAAGATAATTGATATATTATTTGAAGTGTTACGGGCAGCCTTTTTACTCTTTTTTGAACGAACACCATCGCACATTGTTTTTAGTTTAGATAGATAGATAGATAGATAGATAGATAGATAGATAGATAGATAGATAGATAGATAGATAGATAGATAGATAGATAGATAGATAGATAGATAGATAGATAGATAGATAGATAGATAGATAGATAGATAGATAGATAGCGTGTGTGTGTCTTTTATATATATATACCACACATGCATGTCATAGGATCATTATCAAGGTTCCTCTCAGGTATACAATACCACTGCATGCCAAAAGGTGGTGCTGCCATTAACGGTGTCATCTTCCTTTGCTTCTACAGTACAGAGAAACCACCCAATGAAATCATCTGACCCCAGGATCCTAAATGCCCAGCTGACCAGGCGGAGATGTCACTTGTTGACAAGAAAGCAGGAAAGACGGAGTTCAATTGAGCTTTAATAAGAAGTTCTTATATAGTGCCTTTCACATCTATCCATCTCTATCTATCTGTTTATTATATAGTGCCTTTGCTATCTATCTATCTATCTATCTATCTATCTATCTATCTATCTATCTATCTATCTATCTATCTATCTATCTATCTATCTATCTATTATGTAGTGCCTTCCCTGTCTATCTATCTATTGCAAAGGATTGTGCACATGGGCAGGCGGGCATCCAGCTGGGATTTGGCACGTTAAGAAACTTTTTGTAAGCTATTTTGTTTAATAGCCCTGTAATTTGAACCCGGATTTGTTTATTTGTGGCTGTGGTTGGGGTTTAAGGTGCTGCAACGCTCCCTTCTGGTCACACCATATATTACTTACATAGGGCCTTTTATGACTACCTATGTTTCGCTTTTTCCATTATATTGGTGCCCTTTATATCTTCTGTATCTATTACACACTACCTTTTATTTTTATTAATCTTTAAAGTACCTTTTTGATCTATAAAGGTTGTTGAGAGATTACTATACAATAAGGAGTGCTCTATTCTTAGCATCTTTGATTTAAAAATGAAAATATAGATTATTTGCCAGAGAATAAAACAATCAGAAATTCCTTATTTCATCTGCTCTGCTTGGCATTCGAGTTCTTCTCCTTACGCTGTTTTTATTCTCTTTTTGATCTTTTCAATTACGCACATCTTTTCTCTAAGAGTTTTAAGACCTTCTCCATTAGTCTTCTTGTCCTCTGAGCTCACTTTTCCCATCCTTCTCAATACACATATCTCCAGATCTTCCAGCCAACTGGTTTTGTCATTACTCAGTGTCTTTATACTTGGGCAACACAAAACTAATGTCCACACAGTTGAATCTTCATAATTGTTTCTCGTCGTTCAAGTTTCCCTGCATATAAATTTGTATTTTAATAAATTTATTCATTACCATTTCCTGCCACAGTATGAGATTAGCCTGTCAGACGTGTCAGGTCTTTCAGGTAAATATAAAATACAGTAACAGCAACCAAATAAAGGTTTAAATTGTCAGTGTGTTCCTTTCTCGTACCATCCTAAGCTTTTACATTCTACCTGCCAGCACTCACAACAGACATATTACACATTCTAAAAACTGCAGTGCTCACGTCTAGAGCTTTGGGGTGACAGCCATCCACAACTTCTTCTTTTCTCACTTCCAAGTGGGGTCGATATGCTTGATCAACATCCTCCATACCACTCAGTCCAGTACCTTCTGCCCAGTCAGACCCTTTTCCTTCAGATCTTCTTTTTCTTTATCCATCCACCTCCACTTTTGCCTCCCTCACTCTTTTGCTCACATAGTCACTGTCTGTCCTCATCCCACATCCAAACCACCTCCACCTATTTTCCTGTACTTTTCTGTACCACTTTGTTGTACCTCTGATATCTCATTTCATCTCAACATTCTTATTTCTACCACATCCAACGTCTTCTCCTGCGCTCCCTTTACTGCCCACTTTTCAGCTCCATAAATCATTGCTGGTCTCACCACTGTCATAAAAACCTGACCATTAACCTTCATTTTAATCCTTCAAACACACAATACTCTTGATACTTTCTTCCAATTGCTCCATCCACACTGCTCTGTAAGGGTGCCATATAGTTGCCATATTATTTTTTCTTGGTCTACCACTGATCCTAGATATTTAAATTTGGCACCATTTTCAGTAGCTCTCTCTCTACAGGCTAACTTATGAATTCTGATCATTATTAACACTCATTGTTGGTCCAGATGACATACCTATGGAAGCATGGAGGTGTTTAGGAGAGATGGCAGTAGAGTTTTTAACCAGATTGTTTAATGGAACCTTAGAAAGTGAGAGGATGCCTGAGGAGTGGAGAAGAAGTGTACTGGTGCCAATATTTAAGAATAAGGGGGATGTGCTGGACTGCAGTAACTACAGGGGGATAAAATTGATGAGCCACAAAATGAAGTTATGGGAAAGAGTAGTGAAAGCTCGGTTAAGAAGTGAGGTGATGATTAGAGAGCAGCAGTAGGGTTTCATGCCAAGAAAGAGCACCACAGATGCAATGTTTGCACTGAGGATGTTGATGGAGAAGTTTAAAGAAGGTCAGAATGAGTTGTATTGCGTCTTTGTGGACCTGGAGAAAGCATATGACAGGGTGCCTCGAGAGGAGCTGTGGTATTGTATGAGGAAGTGGGGAGTGGCAGAGAAGTATGTAAGACTGGTACAGGATATGTATGAGGGAAGTGTGACAGTGGTGAGGTCTGCGGTAGGAGTGATGGATGCATTCAAGTTGGAGGTGGGATTACATCAGGGATCGGCTCTGAGGCCTTTCTTAGTTGTAATAGTGATGGACAGGTTGACAGGCGAGATTAGACATTAGTCCCCGTGGACTATGATGTTTGCTGATGACATTGTGATCTGTAGTGAGAGTAGGGAGCAGGTTGTGGAGACCCTAGAGAGGTGGAGATATGCTCAAGAGAGGAGAGGAATAAAGGTCAGTAGGACCACCAAGACAGAATACATGTGTGTAAATGAGAGGGAGGTCAGTGGAATGGTGAGGATGCAGGGAGTAGAGTTGGTGAAGGTGGGTGAGTTTAAATACTTGGGATCAACGGTACAAAGTAATGGGGATTGTGGAAGAGAGGTGAAGAAGAGAGTGCAGGCAGGGTGGAGTGGGTGGAGAAGAGTGTCAGGAGTGATTTGTGACAGACGGGTATCAGCAAGAGTGAAAGGGAAGGTCTACAGGACGGTTGTGAGACCAGCTATGTTATATGGATTGAAGATGGTGGCACTGACCAGGAAACAGGAGACAGAGCTGGAGGTAGCAGAGTTAAAGATGCTAATATTTGCACTGGGTGTGAAGAAGATGGATAGGATTAGAAATGAGGACATTAGAGGATCAGCTTAAGTTGGACAGTTAGGAGACAAAGTCAGAGAGGCAAGATTGTGTTGGTTTGGACATGTGCAGAGTAGAGATGCTGGGTATATTGGTAGAAGGATATTAAGGATGGAGCTGCTAGGGAAGAGGAAAAGAGGAAGGCCTAAGTGAAGGTTTATGGATGTGGTGAGAGAGGACATGCAGGTGATGGGTGTAACAGAACAAGATGCAGAGGACAGAAAGATATGGAAAAAGATGATCTGCTGTGGTGACCCCTAACGGGAGCAGCCGAAAGAAGATAAAGAATTAAAGCTCATATATTCGGTCTACTTCTTCCTATTTATCTTCAGTCCTCTATCTTTCCGAAGTCCTTCTCCATTCTTCCCATTTTCTCTCCACTTCCTCTTTTCTGGTGCTACACAACACAACGTCTTCAGCACAAAGCCTGCATTAGGGGGATTGGTCTTTTATTCCATGAGTCAACACATCCATAACCAGATCAAAGAGGTAAGGACTTCAAGAAGACACCTGCTGCAGACCTACCTGAGCTGGGATCTTGTCTGTTACTCTAACATTGCTTTTAACCTGAGTCCTCACTCCCTCATACATATTCTTGACACTCCTCATGCACTTCTCTGGTTTTTCTGTCTCTCTCATGCACCTCCGGACCTCTGGCCCTACCTACAGGCTAACTTCTGAATCCTGATCATCATTAAACTTCTGATATTCTGTCTTCTTCTTTCTATTCATCTTTCACCCTCTGTCTTCTAAAGCCTTTCTCCATTCTTCCAGCTTCCTCGCCACCTTCTCTTTTCTAGAGCTAAACAACACATTGCCATCAACACAAAGCCTCTACCAGGATGATTGGTCTTTTATCCCTCGACTCAACACAATCTTAACCCAATCAAAGAGGCAAGGACTTCAAGAAGATCCCTGGTGCAGACATCCTCTATCTAGGATCTTGTCTGTTACCTTGACATTGTTTTTAACCCAAGTCCTCACTCCCTCATACATATCCTAAAGAATCCTCACAAATGTTTCTGGTACTTCCTGGCATTAAACCAAACTGCTCTTCCCCTATGGTGATCTTATCCCCAAGCCTGCTCTCTATAACCTTTTGCCAAATTTTCATTATGTGTGACATCACCTTTATCCCTCTATAGTTTCCAAAATCCTGAAAGTTGACCATCTCCTTATAAATGGGTACAATCACACTGTTCCTGCACTCCTCTGGTATTCTCTCCCGTTCTTAGACCTTCTGCATTAGATCTCAGAACACATCTACTCCCTCTTCTCCTAAGCTCTTCCACACTTCTGTTGGTATTTCATCTGGTCCTGTTGCCTTTTCATTCTTCATTCTTTTCATTGCATCCTTTAATTCCTCCATCCTTATTCTTGGTACTCTCCCTTCATTGGGGCTTCCTCTGCAAATATCACCCGTGGGTTTTCTTCATTCAACAGCTTTTCAATATACCTCTTCTTGATCCTATCATGCTCAATAAAGACCATACCCTGCTCGCCTTTCACCTACTGACAGGTCAGGTTGGGGAGCATGCACTGGTACAGCGCATTGCTACACCCACCACATGACGAAACAGCTCGGGATCCTGGTTGGCAACCCCCCAGGCAGACACGCATTCCAATCCCACCCTCTGGAAATGACCCTTTATCTGCCACAGCCAGGTGTTATGTGGACATCCCCTTGGCCTAGTACAACCACTCAGGTCCCCAACAATGAGGATCCTGCGAGCCGGTTCACTCTCAGGGATTCACGTCACATGGCCGTAGTGCCGTAACTGACACTCCCTCACAATGCAGGTAATGTGCCTCATTTGGGACTCCATGAGCAACACATAGTCAAACCAACGGTACCCAAGGAATCTCTGAAGAGACACAGTACCGAAGGAGTCCAATCATCGTCTCAGGTCACTGGATAGCGATCATATCTCATAACCATATAGCAAGACAAGAAGCAACAGAATTCTAAAGACTTGGACATTCATCCTTTTGCATAGATATCTGGAGCACCACACACCCCTTTCCAGTGACCTCATGACCCCCCATGGTCTCCCACTCCATCTACTGACTTTATAGGAAGAGTCACCAGGGACCTGAATGTCACTGCTGAGGTAAGTAAACCTCTCAATGAAGAAGTCATTAAAGGCCTGGATCTTGTTTTTTATCAGGACACACGCAAGCCCACACACTCAGACTCATCCACTTTATCTGACTAAAGTCCTTCCCAGCCTTGTTCGTAGTTTTCGCTATTGTAATAAACCTTCTCTCTCTCTTTAATTTCTCATACACATCCTCCAAAGCCCGTGGCCACTTTGTCACTTGATTTGTCTGCCTAGAAATTTTTCTATCGTTCTCTCTACCTGACTGGCACCACATCTTCTTTGCCTCCTTCTTAGCCTTCATCACATCCTACACTTCTCCATTCCACCAACACTGTCCCCAGATGGACCCTACCCAATACCTCTTCACCTAATCTTCTCTCACCATTCCACCACACTCTCAACATAACCGTACAACATAAGCAGGGTTACCAGATACCTGAGAACCCAAAGGAGGACACCGAAGGTCATAAAAGAGGACAAAGGAAGGCACGTCCAGTTCTATAAGTTATAATATAACTATGTGGTTTCAAAAATTGTCAGACGAAGCGACTTTTCACAACAGTTCATCATTCCCGGCAACATACGCAAGTAACTCCAGACAAGACACGTTCTTAAAATTGTACTTTACCATGTTTCAGTGGTAAATCAGTGGTACCCTTGTTTGCAATGGACACATAAAATTCACAAACCAAACACTTTGCATTGTTTTCGATGCATCATTCACCAAAGCACAGATACTTCATTTTCATGTGGTCCAATAATTTTGCATTTCCTCTTGTTAGTTTTACTGCTGGAAAATATTTTTAGATAAAAGACTACTGCATATGCACATAACAAGTACTGACAACACAAAATGGCAAAGTGGGTGTAGGTGCAGAGCCGTGTTTAGTTTTCAATAAAACAGATGATTTATGTAAAACATAGAGATAATAGCATGCGATTTCAGCCAATAACACTGTCAAGTCAGTGATTGATGAAAGCTGGACATTTTCACCTTTTTAGGCAATACTTACCGGACGGAGGACACAACGCCGAAAAGGAGGACATGTCTTCCTTTTGCTGGACGTCTGGTAATCCTAAACATAACAGTATATGAAAGGCCTGGGAAGTTTCAGGAGTTTTACAGAAATATATTTAAGCTTTTAAATGAGTTCAGGTTGTCTCTTGTTTATTGAAGCATACTTACTACCAGGGTTTTACTGTCAAAAGATTGGAGAAGCCAGAGAATATACTGTAAGATAGACAAGCCAGAGGAATTTTGAAAGAAAAGTACTGAGGAAGGACCCCCAATTATTAAATCCCATCTTGTACAAACCAGCAGAATGGCTACCGTGGCACAAATAAATTGATCATTTTAATGAAGGCTAGAGGAGTGTCATTGCACTCAGTGTATTGAATTCTGCTGTAAATGGCTCTGCATAGATGGTGTAAATTCCACATGGGTTGGAATGGTTCCTTACCCAGATGGAAGGCTCCTAGCAGGCAGACAAACATCCCGGACAAAGGAGAGAAAGGTTTCAGACCCGGAAGAGATGGCCAGAGTGGATGGACAGACAGCACTCTGGAAGACGATGGTGTTTCTGGTGATTCTTTATTAACCCAGGATGCTAAATGGCAGCAGCCCTATCAATCGGTACCTAGTAGGGAACCAGTGGGACATGCTGGGAGATGTAGTCCAGCAGAACAGCCCTGCTGGGGTCTATGGGTGCCACAAGAGGGAACTCCAGGGAGATGTGCTCCCTATTAAGTTGGACTTCCATATGACCCGGAAGTACTTCCAGTGGGCAGCAACCCTGGCTCCAGAAGTACTCTCGGGTCCGCAATAAATGGGACTGCACTCCCTTATCCAGGTGAATCAGAGCTGAGATGAAGGAAGGCAACACTCAACCGGAGGAGTTCAGTGCAGTGGCGAGAGGAGAGGAGTTGTGAGGAGGTTGTGAGAGGGATTACTTGTGTTTAGTGCTTTGTGGAGGTATTTTTGGTTAATAAACTATCCTTTATTTGAACCCAGTGTTTGTTTTGGGGTCTGGTGCTCACTGGCACCCTGGTCCCATCACAACGGTCACGTGTGTGTGCGTGGGAGGCAGCTTAAGGGCTCTGGTGACGGTAAATACCGGGGGGTGGTGCTGTGGACTAATCCCTTCTTTCTTCCTCCCTCTGCAGAACTGGAGACTGACAGCTACTCCACCACCGATGTCCACCTGGACCTGCCGAGTCAAAACCTAACCAGAAACCGGACATGTTAGCCTTATGTCCTATTTTCTGTGCTCTCATTTGAAAAGATTCATCCAAAAAATTTTCTGCTCTTGTATTTATACAGAGTCACCAAGGTGGTGCCCCAACTCTTTAACGCTGTTGTGTCTCCTCTTTATAGGACACAGGCCAGTCAGGGTGACTGATTAAAGTGCCTACAAAGGGCACATGAGTAACAGAGCTGGACTTGGGATCAGTGGAAGAAGGTTCCCTGGTCCAACGAATCCCATTTTCTGTTGCATCATGTGGATAGCTGAGTATATTTACACAATCTACCTTGGAAAGATACAACAGCAAGAGGAAAAGATAAGAGAGTGGAGGGAGTGTGAGGCTTTGCACAGTGTTCTTCTGGGAAACCCTGGGTCTGGGAGGCCATGTGAATGTTATTTTGTCACATACCACCTACTTAAACATATTTGCAGATCAGGTAATGCAATGGCAATGACATCGTTCAGCAGGGCAATGCACCATGCCACCTGGCATACAGGAATGGTTTAAGGAACACGATGAACAGTTCAAGGTGTTTCCTTGGCCTTCGGATTCCCCAGACCTTGCACCTGTGAGAAATGATGGAGCAACAAGTCCACTTCTTGCTGGAGTTAGAAAATCCTCTGCTCACATTCCTGTAACCACAGGACACCTTCGGAGGTCTCATAAAGTCCCCACCTTGGTTCATCACAGCTGTTTTGGTGGCACGTGGTGGAGCAACCATATTAGGCAGATGGTCATATACGGTTCTATATATCCTCTTTAATAAAATCCCTGTGTGCGTCCAGGTGTCCGTGTGTGGGTGTCTTCTGGTGAAGTGCGCATGCGCGAGGCACGGTGCGACGCGCAATATTACTGTCAGAGAAAGTTAGAGACGTTTTACGGAAATACAAACCAGTATTACTGCGAGAGGAAATTAAAGGTACACAATACAGTGACACATATTACAGCCACATACAAGCCAGTACAGTGGACCCTTGACTTACGAACTCAATTCGTTCACAAGGGCAGGTTGTAACTCAAGTTGGTTGTAAGTCAAGACTATTTTTCCCATAAGAAATAATGGAAATACCTATAATACATTCCGAACCTCCCACTACAACACTTACTTAACCTTTTCATAATAAAAAAGGGTTGTATAATGTGCATAATTTACCAAAACACCAATAATTTTTCTAATGTACTAACCAAAAAGTTATAAAAAGTGCCTAGCCTACCAGAAACAACAATTTCATACTGTACTCACCATTTAATTTGACAACTTTGGGCTGCAGGAAGGGAGGAGGAGAATGAAATGTAAGGTGGTTATTGTTTGGAAGGAGTTTCCTTATATAAATCTTTTCTCTGTAAAATTGTCGAGATGGTGGATTTTGACATGCTGTACATATTAGCGAGATCGGTCATACGAACACCACTCTCATATTTCTGCACAATTTCCTTCTTCGTTTCGATTGTGATTGCTTTCTTTACCTTCGTTACCTTCTCTTCCTTCCTTAGCAATTATCGAAATAAATTATATAAATCACTGCACTGACCGAAATTACTTCCATAAACATATGTATCTGGGCTCCGACTGACACTTACAAATGCTTTCGGCTGTTTGTTTACAATCGTGCAAGCGGATACACGTGACCGCATTCAGGTCGTAATGCAAGATGCTGGTCGTAAACCAAGTTGTTCGCATGTCAGACCGGTTGTATATCAGGGGTCGACTGTATTACTGTCAGAGGAGATTAAAGGCATATTACCGACGCGCACGCCTGTATTACCGCCAGAGAAAATTAAAGGTATATTACGGACGTACAAGCCAGCAGACGTACAAGACAGTATTACTGTCACAGAAAATTAAAGACACACAATACACAACGGCAGCCCATGAAGAACGATCAGCTCAGCACGTAAACATCACCAAAAGAATGGCAGAAAGACAAAGAAAAATACGACCAACAAAAAGAATGAGGTCAAATTTCCTTGCCATTTAATATAGACTGTTCCTACTAATGTTTATGCACTACTGTTCTAGTGCCCGTTATTGTAACGGGCTAAATGACTAGTTTTATTATATTATCCATCCATCCATCCATTTTCCAACCCGCTGAATCCGAACACAAGGTCACAGGGTCTGCTGGAGTCAATTCCAGCCAACACAGGGCACAAGGCAGGAATCAATCCCGGGGCAGGGTGCCAACCCACCGCAGATTATATTATATTATAATATATTAGCCCTGCGGTAGGCTGGCGCCCTGCTCAGGGTTTGTTCCTGCCCTTGCACCCTGTGTTGGCTGAGACTGCCTCCAGCAGACACCCGTAACCCTCTAGTTAGGATATAGCGGGTTCGGATAATGGATGGATGGATTTTATTATTATATTATATTATATTATATTATATTATATTATATATATTATATTATATTATATTAGCTGTGTAAGCCCATGCTGTAAAAGGCCCAGGGGTCCTAGAAACTATTGAAATCATCAGAAAAAAAATGAAATGTAGAGATGTCAGGTAATTGAAAGGAACTGTTCTGGGCATCTCACTCAAAGGAGGTTTTGTTTTGCCGATGAGCTTGCCTTGCTTGTGCATTAGCATCTAAGCGACTGTCTTTCTTCTGAGGTTCCTTCTGCCGGCGTGCTCGCCTCGGTTGTGTATGAACGACGGGAGGAAAAGTAAAAGGGATACCGTTTTGCCGATGTGCTCGCCTCACTTCTGTATTAGCCGCTAAGTGAGTGTCTCTTTCTTCAGAGGTTTTGCTTTGCTGATGTGCTCGCCACGCCTGTGTATCCTCAGAGGTGGAGCCCTTACCCACGACTCCACCTCTCACTTCTGGACAGATACACACACTTCCATGCGTAGATGTTTATATATAAAAGATTATATCTCTATATAAATCAAGTCCAACATCTGTCTCTCTGTTGGTATGTCTGTCTGCTTTTCACGAGAGAACTATTTAACGGATTTAGATTGGGTTTTTTTCTATAATTTTCTTGAAAATTCCAGTTGATTTTGCGACTTCCCTCATTGCGCTAACAATCATAGTTCACTTGCAGGAGTGATATATTCACGCTAATCTGATTTAGAGGCTGCAGGCCAAGGGGAGGAGGGAGCTGTCCCGCACGGCTCCACCCACATAGTAGTGAGACAGGACAAATTTTAAAAATCAATAAAAAAATAAAAACAAATGTAATTCTGGCCAAGTGAAAGGTAGGTAAGCTCCAATGTCAAACGCTGGCACTATATCTGATCTGATCGTGTTCAGCTCAGACAGGAGAGCGTCCCTCGCGTGGGGAGAAAAGCACGTGGCCGTGATCTCTCTGCCAGTCAGCAGCTACCCTCTAAAACACACGTAGCTCTGATCTCTCCCTCTCAGAAACGTCAAACATTACTCCTTAACAATCTCTAGTTGATAATGTCTGCTGAACAAACAGGTATTGCTAGCTAAGCGGAGGCAAGGTATGCTTCAACACATGGCGAGAGGTAGAGCAACTCGAACGGAGGCTGGCGCTTGAGTGAGAGGGGCCCCGCCTGTCTCCTCATTTCTGACGTCACGCATCCCCCTCCTCTCGGCCCGCAACCTGTCTCTGGGAATTGCACGAATAAATCAGTGCCATAACCGAAGTATGATGCTTAGCTCAATGAGAGAAATCACAAAATGAACCAGAATGTTCAAGCAAATTTTAGAAAAAACCCGATTGTGAAAAGCGGACATACATACAGACAGACAGACGTTAGATAGATAGATAGATAGATAGATAATAGATAGATAGATAGATAATAGATAGATAGATAGATAGATAGATAGATAGATAGATAGATAGATAGATAGATAGATAGATAGATAGATAGATAGATAGATAGATAGATAATGAAAGGCACTATAACATAGATAGATAGATATATGAAAGGCAGTATAAGATAGATAAATAGATAGATAATGAAAGGCACTATAAGATAGATAGATAGATAGATAGATAGATAGATAGATAGATAGATAGATAGATAGATAGATAGATAGATAGATAGATAGATAGATAGATAGATAGATAGGGCTCATCAGTGTATGTATAAATCCAATCTTTTATACAGATTTCTTCTTATATAAAATTAAGCTTATATTTTTCCTACGTTTACCTATAGTGAACACATAGTCGCTGCACTGCTCTTAAGTTAAAGGCGACACAGAAAGTGGCAGAGTGCACCAGAAGTGTCATGTGACTGCCCATTTTTTCCCTTTTGAGGAAGACTTGGTCAAATTTGTTTTTCTTTGTAAAGCAACATTACTTTATTACTGTTAATTAATATAGTAATAAAAAATAATAAACCATGCCTACACTTCAAAAAAATCAAAAAGGTAATCGTTTTTGAAAATATATGATTCATCAAGTAATAACGGTAGAAAATAAAATGGGTTACAGTATTTTGATTCTTGTCACCTCTGACTCATAATCTGTTCTATTTTTAGGCTTGTATGAAAAGAATTTAATATTCTCAGAGAAAAAGGATAAAAAAATTTTGCACCCAGAAGCACTGGTACAGTGTATATGGAAAACCGGCAGAGTCAGGTATGAAAGGATCAAGATTGCAGGTCAATAAATGTGAACTACCACTAGAGGGAGCAAGAGCTCAGGATGATACAGCACAAGATGAGCGCCTCCACAGGCAGTACATCTACATGCACCTTAATAACCCGCTTATTCATCCATTCATACATCCATTTTCCAACCCGCTGAATCCGAGCACAGGGTCACGGGGGTCTGCTGGAGCCAATCCCAGCCAACACAGGGCACAAGGCAGGAACCAATCCCGGGCAGGGTGCCAACCCACTGCAGGACACACACAAACACACTCACACACCAAGCACACACTAGGGCCAATTTAGAATTGCCAATCCACCAAACCTGCATGTCTTTGGACTGTGGGAGGAAACCGGAGCGCCCGGAGGAAACCCACGCAGACACGGGGATAACATGCAAACTCCACGCAGGGAGGACCCGGAAGAGAACCCAGGTCCCCGGGTCTCCTAACTGCGAGGCAGCAGTGCTACCCACTGCGCCACCGTGACGCCCCCGCTTATTCATGGAAACCCTCATTCCTCTTTGCTATATAACCCTTAAACCCTTATTATGTGGTATATAGAGTTAAGGATTTTGTAGTCTATGCATGTCCGTTACATTCTTCTTCTTCTTCATGCTTCCAGCAGCCATGGGTAGAAGATGTTTTTTTATTTTTAATAAATTTGCAAAAACCTCAAGTAAACTTTTTTCACGTTGTCATTATGGGGTGTTGTGTGTAGAATTCTGAGGAAAAAAATGAATTGATCCATTTTGGAATAAGGCTGTAACATAACAAAAGGTGGAAAAAGTGATGCGTGTGAATACTTTCTGGATGCACTGTACTTATGGCAGCCAATGATAACATTCAACTCATTTTATATGCAGTTCAATGATGTAAAAAGCATTTGCCAAAGGAGAACTCCATAACTCCATAACCAGTTTTTGGGCTTATTCACCTTATCCCGATTTTTTTTTGTGCATGTTACCATGTAAATGCTCTGAATGTGTTCATATACACTACTGAATATGGCAGGCACCTAATAATAATAATACCTACATTTATATAGCCCTTCTCACATTACTCAAAGCATTTTACACTGTGAATGGGGAGCCATTTCTACCACCACAAATGTGTAGCATCCACCTGAGTGATGCGACAACAGCCAGTGTGCTCACCACAAATTAGCTATTAGGTGGTCAAGTGGTGAGACAGATAGCCAGTTACAGACAGAGGATGACCAGGGGGCCAAAATGACTAGGGTATGATAAGCAATTTAACCAGGACATCTGGATATACCCTACTCTTTTATTAAGGATGCCCAGGGATCTTTGATGACCACAAAAAGTCAGGACCTCATTTTTACATTTCATTCGAAGGATGGCACCATTTTTACAGCTCACGGTCCCCATCACTGCACTGGGGGTATTGGGATCCACATTCAGACCACAGGCTAAACGCCCCCTGCTGGCCTCACCAACACCTCTTCTAGCAGCCACCCAAGCTTATTCTCAGATGGTCTGCCATCCAAGTACTAGCCAGGCCCACACATGCTTAGCTTCAGGTAGATCATTAGTCTTGTAGAGGCCTAGTGGTAAGCACGATATAATAGAACGTGTGATGGACATTAGAATAAGGCAGTAAGCTGACACTGACAACAAACGTCACAAGAAGGCTCTAATATTTTTTGCGAGAAAGAGTTCAGATTTAACATTTTGATGATTATATTACATGCTAAGCAATGAACTGGATTACGACTTTTTGTACAGATCCATATCTAAAGGGAAATGAATAGGATCAATTAAGAGAATGGATTTTTATATTAAAGTTATCGAACTTCACGACTATTTTCAATTCAGGAGTTACTGAAATATCTAGAATACGTAATGACTACAATGGGTATAGCTTTTGTAAGAATGCAAGACAATTTCTAAACAAACAAGTTTAATGGACTGAATAGTCTCCTCTTGTTAGTTATATTTCTTATGTTCGTATTAAGAAGATTAAGAGGTGACATGATTGAAGTGCTAAAAATTATGAAGGGAATTAGTCCAGTGGCTTGAGACCGTTATTTTAAAATGAGTTCATCAAGAACACGGGGACAGAGTTCAAAACTCATTAAGGGTAAATTTCACACAAACATTAGAAAGTTTTTCTTTACACAAAGAACAATAGACACTTGGAATAAGAGACGAAGTAGTGTGGTAGACAGTAGAACTTTAGGGACTTTCAAAACTTGACTTGATGTTATTTTGGAAGAAATACGTGGACAGGACTGGCAAGCTTTTTGGGGCTGAATGGTCTGTTCTTGTCCAGATTGCTCTAATGTTCTAATAGAAATGATTATTTATAGTGTTATTAATAACTAGCCAACGCCCACCGTAGCATACAGCGGTGTAATAACAACCCCAAAAAGATGTTGTTGTAGAATGTCTCTAAGTAATTCCTGCAGCTTAATCCAAAAGACTCGTACTACAATATCAGGTCTGTGCTCCGGTCTTTGGGTATCCGACAGTGCATGTAGAATTTCAGGATTACATGTGAAAGTGATAAATAAATCAGGCTTTCCGAATTTACGTACTATGGCCATGGCATCCTGATAGTTTTGTTGCATGTATCTTGGACTTCCTGGAAATGTGGCCCATGATCATTTTGCCTACACGTACATTGTTATTTTCAGCGTTTGCTTGCAGTGCGTCTGATAGTCTTTCGTATTGTTCCACGCGCAGATTTGTTGATGTAATCTGAGATAGTTGAGACGCGCGTGCTCTGTTTTAAAATACGCATCTACGTCGTACTGTTGGAATAGTTTGCCGCTGGAGTGCTAAATACTAAATGTATTCATCATTGCTGATCTGTACACGTAAAATTGGCATTGAGTAAGCCTTATTCGCTTGGCCGTTCTTTTATCGGGAACATGTTGCAAATCTTTGTGCCAGGCAATGTCTCCGTAAGGGAATAAAAGTGGGGAAACCATAGGATCGCAATTCATATTGAGTGTGGAAATCTGTTTACAGGAGTTGCCTATGGGATAGATGCAAATGTCCCTTTCGGCAGGCGTTTCGCCATCTTCTCTGATGAAAATCACTGCTTCATCGGTGTGACATGTCAGGGCACTGTATCGTCGTAAATCCTGCCTATGGTTTTCCTTGAAAACCATTCGTACAGATGCTGTTGGATTGGACTGAGCGATTTCATGCATGTGTTTGCATGATTTAGCGAAGGGGTTAATGGTTCTGAGCATGGAATCTAGCTGGAGAAGTACATTTGCTGCACATAGAAGTGTTAGCGTATAGTGGAGAGATTTGGTGATAGATTTGCCCGTGTATTTTAAAACAGTATGGTCCGTCGCCAGGAGGTCAAGTAATCTGTGCACCCACGGAAGCAAACGCTAGAGAAGAGTTGTATTCTCAAATATGTTCACAATAATTTTTAGCTTCTGATGTTTGCTGTGTACGAAGCTGTTGTAAAGACACAGGTGGCTCCTGCAAAGGTGGTAAAGCTACTTTACCGTTGTGGCAGCACCTCGAGTACTTGTTGGATGTATTACACTCAGCAGGCCAGTATAGTGCATGACATGGAAGAGGACAAATAGGAATCGAGAAATGCCGTGTTGGATGCTTGTGAGCGGGACCGGTTTTGAAGAGGAGCCACAGGCAACGTGGGGAAGGGTTTGGAAGAGGACGAATGGGAATCGAGAAATGCCATGTTGGCTGCGTGTGGGTGGGACCAGTTTTGAAGTGGAAGCAGGAGGACAAACCAGAAGAGAAATATATATGAGATTATTATTTTTTGAAATATGTAAGGAACCGCAGTACATGCGCAACCCTTTCTGGGCAAACAGAAAGATAAGACTTTATTAAAGACATTAGTTTATATATCTACCTCAGTCAAGTGATTACCTCCACACTTGATCGAGAGATATCATGCCGAAGAACTGCAGCACAGCTTACTTTCAGCCACAAAACGCCAATATTACAAGAGTTCAAAACTACCAAAGCAAGAGCATTTACGTTTAACACCATGGTTTTACCGTCAATGACTTACATCTGTGAGGTGTGGAATCAAAGCAAAAAGGATTATGAGAAGTTTCTTGTCACACACAGTATTCAATGAAGGGACAGATGCTGAACAAATTATGCTTTCCATTGAGAGCCTAACTTGTGTCTACACAGATGGTGCTAGCAAAGCAGCAGAGAAATGAGCGAAGTACTCTCACTAAATGGGGTAAGTAATCTCAGCAGAAACGAGAAGTTAAACTCGAGCATTTTTTGCTTATTGATAGGTGAGACGTTATCTGACCGTAGGTTTTTGCTGCAGTTTCAC
The DNA here is from genome assembly GCF_900747795.2 of Erpetoichthys calabaricus. Classification (NCBI taxonomy): domain Eukaryota; kingdom Metazoa; phylum Chordata; class Cladistia; order Polypteriformes; family Polypteridae; genus Erpetoichthys; species Erpetoichthys calabaricus. The sequence continues at coordinate 9,752,872 of NC_041399.2, read as the reverse complement.
TCCTGCATAACATCCTGGTATGGTACCTGCTGGGCCGACCACAAAGAACTGCAGGAGGCTGGCGTAAGCAACATTTAATATTAGTGACAAATGGCTGCTGTCTGCCTAGAAAATATTTAAGACTTATAAAGGCAAATTGTATTATTAAAGACATGAGCCGTCCTGCACAGTCCACCTTTCTCTCTTAGGGTCATTAGCACTCACTGCAGCAGATTTAGGAACAGTTTAACCTTCAGGTCCTCAGGCTGCTCCAAAACTATTCACACTGGCTACAGTATGAGCAGACCTGATGAGCAGGGCCGTCTTAATGTGTGGGTAAGCTGGGCAGTTCTCCACGGGCATAGGGGCTCCATGCTAATCTACGTATGTTGTGTAGGTAGGGGCCTCAGTGCACTGCTTTGCCCGGGGGGCCTGTAATGCCGTTAAGATGGCCCTGCTAATGAGTGTTGCTTATGTCTGTTCTCTGATATTGTCTTCCCTGTCACAAGAACATAACAAATTAGACGAATGAGAGGAAACTATTTAGTAGCTCAAGTTTGGTTGTTTAGCCAATAGCTAAGTGGTCCTAATATCCTATCCAGATACTCTAAAGCTTTCGGCTTCAGCACCATATATCTCGTAGTTTGTTCCACATTCCCACAACTCTTTGAGTAAAGAAGTGCTTCCTGGCTTCAGTCCTAAATGCACTTCCCCTTAATTTCCGCCAGTGTCCTGAAGTACATGATTCACCCATAAGCTGAAATAATGTTGCTGGATCTACTTTATCAATGCCTTTGAGGACCTTGAAGACCTGGATGAGGTTCCCACAGAGTTTCCACTACTTGAGACTCAGCATATTTAATTCTCCAAGTCTGTCAGTGTACAACATGGTGTGACAGATGGCCAGGGCCCTTTACCTGGCTGGAATGCCTTCTTAAAGGAAGGCCCAGGGGGGAGTAGGTATGCACAGGGCTCTGCAAGAGGTCATTAGCTGGCAGTCCCCCACTGGATTGCAGAGGTGCCTCACGATTCCCACAAGGCTCCATGGGAGCTGGAGTTTGGCACTGCCCTGTTGGGTTCTGTGGGGACCACCAGGGGGAGCTGAAGATCCTACTTTGTTGGGCTTCCGCCACACATGAGGGTGCTTCCGGACCTCGCTAGCAAGCAGAGGTGGGTACAGTAGCCAAAAATTGTACTCAAGTAAAAGTAGTGTTACTTCAAAATAATATTACTCAAGTAGAAGTAAAAAGTAGTCATCCAAAAATTTACTCAAGTAAGAGTAAAAAAGTACTTGGTGAAAAGACTACTCAAGTACTGACTAACTGTTTGATCATAATAAATGATTTATTTTTTAGAAATGTTGTAATTAGACAGACAAAAGTATAAAATAATGTACAAATTCTGCTATTTCCAAATAATAAAATAAAAAATGAGTAAAAATAAATAACATCTTTACAAAATAAAGATGCAAAAATAACACAAAGTTCCAAATCTCAGTTTTTCACAACAAAGCTTTTGAAGCCAATACCTACAGTAGGTAACATGTATGTCTGAACAATGCAAACTACTTACAGTGACAAGATATACTGTACACTAACAGTATCATACTGCATATTCACTTGCCCTCCAAATAGCACAGCTGATAGAAAATAACATTAGAACAAGGCAGCTTGTGCAGGTAGAAGAAGTCTCACTTTACCTTGACTGGCCAGTCGCGGATAGTTGACACAGTCACTGTATAATAGATGTAGGATGCTCTTTTTAAATAAAATAAAAATTGAGACGTTACTAGATAGATAAACTAGGAAGGCACTGTATAATAGAAGATATAAAACTGTCAGGAGAAAAAAAAACAGCTAGAGGGATAGAGGTGGGCCAGATCTACAAACAATAACGAATAGGCTTAACTGGATGCAGTGAAAACTTTGTTATACTTGTGTCAGGACAACAGTCTTCTCCTAAATGTCAGTAAGACACAGCTGATTGTGAGCTTCGGGAGAAAACAGAGGTGCTACCATCCCCTTAGTATTGAAAACGTTTATGTGAAGATAGTTTACGGTTTTTGATATCTCAGTGTCCATGTCACAAAAGATCTGACCTGCTCTAAGCAAATTGACACTTTGTTGAAGAAAGCATGGCAATGTCTTTATCAACTCAGACTGCTCAGGGATTTCAGGTTGTCCTCCAAATAACTAAAATACTTCTACAGTTCATATACACTATTGAAAATATCCTGGAATAAAGTATTAATGCCTGATTTAGAACCAGCAAGTCTCTGCAGAGAGTGGTGCGGTCAGCTGAACACATCACTAGGTATACACTCTCCAACTTCCCAGACTTTTACACCAAGCCAAAGAAAACTGTTAGTGATACCAGCCATCCCAACAACGGCCTCTTCTTTGTGCTGCAGTCAGGTAAAGGCTTCCTGAAGACCAGTTTGGAGGAGCCGAGGAGGAGCTTCTGTCCACAGTCCATCCTAAATGAGGGCTACGTCATACTCTTTTCTTAATTCTTTTCTTATGTCTTTTATATTCTTCTTCTAATGCACAGTTTTGGATAGATAGATAGATAGATAGATAGATAGATAGATAGATAGATAGATAGATAGATAGATAGATAGATAGATAGATAGATAGATAGATAGATAGATAGATAGATAGATAGATAGATAGATAGATAGATAGATAGATAGATATGAAAGGCACCATATGGCAGGTGCTGCAGAAAGGCAATCAGGCAGTGAGAGTACATTCACATTTGAAAGGCACTAGATAAACGGATAGATAGAGAAGGCACTAGACAGATGCATAACAATATTAGCTATATAGTAGTTTCGTTTAATATATAATATATATGTATTTTACAACTCAGAGAATTATGTCAAAAAGAAATACATTAAATCATATATCAATCGACACACGCTGCACGCAGGCAAGCGGGCAGTGAGAGTGGAGATAGATGTGAAAGACGCTAGATAGATTGTATAAAACAGGCAAAAATAGCGACCACTTGATAAGAGTACTAGCTATAATCAATGAAAGCATTAATTAAACAACAGAAATAACTGCTATCGACATTTTAAGCTTAACAATTTACTTAAGAAAAAAAAAAGAAAAATGCCCCAGCAAGTCATGAAGGCAGACACTGCAGGCAGGCAGAGCGCTGAAAAGCGTAGAACAGCGCCCCCCGAAACGGAAGTGGTAGAAAATAGATCACTTCGGTAGTGGTTTACTACTATCATAGAGAATGAATGGGAAACAGTTTATAGAGTTTTAGGTAAAGAATATGCGGCGGCCGCCTTCCGCTGTGCATGTTTGGAATACAGTGTATATAATGGAAAAAAAGTAACGATTCGAGTGTTGCCCAATGTAGCGAAGTAAGAGTAGTGTTTCTTCTTCAGGAATGTACTCAAGTAAAAGTAAAAAGTATGGTGCAGTAAAACTACTCTTTGAAGTACAATTTTTTAAAAAAGTTACTCAAGTAAATGTTAACGGAGTAAGTGTAACTTGTTACTACTTACCTCTGCTAGCGAGCCACCTAGAGTACTTGCCTTCATTCTGTAAGCCAGAGTCGGAATGGAGAGGACGACTCTTGCTAGAGGAGGATGTGGTATAGTGGGTCTACAGCTCAGATGAAAAAGCCCAGTTTTTAAATAGATAATCGACGCACTCGCAACTTAAAGTGGGGGCATGATAGTGTGGCCAGAGCGGTTCCTGGACACTACGTGAGGCGGCCATTTCCTCACTTAAGTGCACAGGTGAGGAATTGTCTGCATCCGTAATTGATGCCAGGAGTTGCAAATCGCCACACCTGAGCCACATCCCCATTATATATAGTAGGAGCGCGAGTGCAGAGGGGGAAGAAAAGAGAGTGAAAGAGGAGGTTAAGGGTGAAGAAGGCGGCAGGAAGGAGAAAGCCAGGCTCGCTAGTGAGATCAGCAGCTGGAGGGAAAACCCCCTGGAAAGGGTGTTTGGCGACACTCGGTGGGGCTGAAGGAAGCAGTCGCTCCAGCTGAGCGATCAAAGAGCTGGAGTGACCCGGGAGATGGTTGGCTTGCTGCAAAAAGTGAAAAGTGATTTATTAGAAGTCACCCAAAGCTAAATATGTTGCAATCGGGAACTCTTCTTTTTTTTTTTTTTTTTTTTTTGCGTACCACATCTCAATTTGCTATTTTTATGTTAAAATTGTCACTAAAAATGCTTTACATTTGCCTGGATGTATGTGGGGACCCACTTGAGCCACTAGAATTAGGAGTAGCAAGGCTGATGTTTTGCGCTGTGATATAAGAAGTGCTCTTCTACCTGCACTCAGACTAATTGAGTCCTCCATGTGTTAACACTGTATGCTTGGCTGATTTATTTAATTGCCTGTTTTATCAGTAAATCGAGTGTCATCATAGTCCATTTTGATTTCAGCTTTGCTTTTCGTTTCTGTTTTTTAAGGTGTTCTCATGACTCTGGCAACCACTTAAATGGATAACACCTAGGGAAAAAACAGACAACACTTTGCCACAGTGTTATAACACCTACAGTATGTCATAGTTATGTGGAATTCCTGGGGAATCTACATTAGATCTTATCTGTACAAATTTTATATTTACAAAGTGAGAAACAAAAATAACTGGATTGGTAAAAAAAAAAAAAATTATTGATGAATTCCAGCATTCTAAACATTGTCAACTTCTATATACTCCACCTCGCGAACTCTACACCACTCCATGCGTATCTTCCATTGATTGAAGCAGAGCTGGAAGTCTTCTTGCTTGAGGCTCTTCAACAGGCTTGCCATTTCTGTCTTCACTTCATCCATTGAAGAAAAATGTGTTCCTTTCAGGTCACTTTTTAATTTTTGGGAACAAATAAAATTCATAGGGAGCTAAATCTGGTGAATAGGGAGGATGATCGAGAAAAGGAATGTTTTTGTCAGTCAAAAACCGCTTTACGGAGAAAGAGAAAATTCGCAAGAAATTTGATGTTGATTCTCTGTTCGATTTTTTCACCCGACATTGTCGCGGCAACTTGTGTAGCGATTGTTGTGCAAATACTGACTGGGCTATTCACTTCACAGGATTTACCTAGCCAGTCGGTGGTTTGAGAGGGCGCGCAGGAGGGGATATAGTTCTATGATTCACAATCGGCTGACCTCCTGCGGTTTTTCAGGAAAGCCCCAAGCCCAGTCCGGTTATTCTTGTGTTTCATCTCATGCTTCTATTAAAGGATAACTTTGGCATTTTCCAAGTTGAAGTTATTTCTACAAAAAACAAGCTGTATACACACAAAAGTGTATTACAAAGTCAAGTGCTTTCTATTATTTGAAAAAAAAAAAAGAAATCTTGCCTGCTCCAATGTAAAGCGCCAGGGTAGGAAAAAGCTTAAAAACTTACCAAACACGTCCATTTTTCAAGCCAAGGCAGCTGTCGAGTATCAATCTGCACCTTCTGTGTTTCCAATGCATGTTTATGACAACAACATTGGTTTATCACATATACCTGGTATTATTATTCACGTGGTAAGGGTATGTTTCCTATTCGTTTGTGTAAATTCTCACATAAATATGGAAATGAATTCAAACTAAACCAAACATATGGCTCAAAAAGTTAACTTGGATTTAATCTTTCAAGAGGAAGCCACCCACCTGGTGGAGGGTGAAATGTTGTTGTGCAGTAAGACTAAGCGGTGAGCTATCGTGCACAGCTGGCCTTCTTTTAAAATGTTTGAATCTCATAGTACTGGTGTTTTTTGTTTAAAAATGACACATTTAAACTATTTCACAATGTGTGTATAATCAAAAGACCCGGTTCAATACTCGACTCGACTGGAAAAATGGACATATTTAGTAAGTTTTTAAGCTTTTCTTCCATGCCCCATAGACAGCAATGTAAAGAGCCATTGTGGGCAAGATATATACAGTCGATCCTTGATATACGACCGGCCTGACATGAGAACAACTTGATTTACGACCAAAATTTTTATTTTGATTTACGACCAACATCTTGCATTATGACCTGAATGCGGTCACGTGTATCCGCTTGCGCGATTGTAAACAAACAGCCGAGAGCGTTAGTAAGCGTCAGTTGGAGCCCAGATACATGTGTTTGTGGACGAAATTTCGGTCAGTGTAGTGATTTATCTACAGTACATATATAATTCACCAAGACCATGGCAAGCAAGACACATAATTGCTAAGGAAGGAAGAGAAGGTAACGAAGGTAAAGAAAGCGATCACAATTGAAACGAAGAAGGAAATTGTGTGGAAATATGAGAGTGCTGTTCGTGTGACTGATCTCACTAATATGTACAGCATGTCGAAATCCACCATCTCGACAATTTTACAAAGAAAAGATTTGCATAAGGAGGCTCCTTCTAAACAATAACCACCTTCCGTTTCATTCTCCTCCTCCTCCCTTCCTGCAGCCCAAAGATGTCAAATTAAATGGTGAGTACAGTATGAAATTGTTGTTTCTGGTAGGCTAGGCACTTTTTATAACTTTTTGGTTAGTACATTAGAAAAATTATTGGTGTTTTGGTAAATTATGCACATTATACAACCCTTTTTTATTATGAAAAGGTTAAGTAAGTGTTGCAGTGGGAGGTTCGGAACGCATTATGGGTATTTCCATTATTTCTTATGGGAAAAATAGTTTTGACTTACAACCAACTTGAGTTACAACCAGCCCTCGCGAACGAATTAAGTTCGTAAGTCAAGGGTCCACTGTATATTTTTTTAATTTATAGAAAGCACTTACCTTTAGAACACAATTTTGCACAAATAGAATGTTTGTAAATAAATAACTTCAAATTTATCCTTTAATTAACTTTTTTGAAATTTTGCATAACTTTTCTAATGTGTTTATAATTGCTATGTTCAGTTGACACCCACCTGAAATAGCAATTTGTTTGAAAGCAATAGAACTTTTTTTTATATATATATATTTTTTTTAATTACAGTTAGGACTTCATGCTCCTGCTCTTTCCAACTGATTTTTGTTTCCCATTTTGATTTCCTAATTGAGCATTTTGATCTTTTGGCATGGATTCCCCCTTTAGTATTATTGACTACTGCTTTTGCCTCTTTGTTTCTCAGTTTATTTACCTTTTGTGCTATTGTTTAAAACACACCAGGGGTCTCGCTTTTATAACTTTGTGTGGATTCAACCGTGAAAGTGTGCATATACCAAAAAAAAAAAGAAATGTATATGGCAAAATAATAATAATTTATAAAACCTGGCATAAGCACATTTGTAGGGAATTTTCCCTTTATAAATCAACCCTGACACGGCCATATATGGGCTATGCTAATCAACCTCATGCATATGCAATCACTACGCTGCAGTCTTTCACTGGCTGGTAGAGCAGCCTCCCACCTGACATGTCCAGCCATCGTAGACAGCACCATCAGCGAGTTATCTGCCATAAATAAATGCCACCAAGCCACAACATTTGTCGGTCTCATTTTGGTGTCACAGATAACTTAATAATAATAATAATAATTAATTACATTTATATAGCACTTTTCTCACTATTGAAAACACTTAGACAGAGGGGAATCACTTCAACTACCACCAGTTTGTAGCACGCACCATTTAACTCTGTTTTTGTGCAGCTCAATGATGTAATAGCATTTGCCAACGGAGAACTCAAACAAACGCAGCACCCTGAGGTGCTTGTGCTAATCGCTGGAGACTTTAACCATGTGACGCTGGACAAAACATTTCCTGCATTGTCCCATTCTCTGTAACACCCGGGGAAATAAGACTATTGATTTACTGTATGCAAACATTAAAGACGTATACAGCGCCACCCCACTGCCTGCGCTTGGGAAAGCAGATCATAACCTGGTTCTGCTTCAGCCTCACTACAAACCAAGAGTGATGGTCCTACCTACAACTACATGCTCATTCAGGAAGTGGTCCCCTGAGGCAGAGAAGGCTCTGAGAGAATGCTTTGGAACTACAGACTGGGACATCCTGCAGGGATCACATAGTGAGAACATTGAGGAGGTTGTTGACTGCACTACTGACTACATTTTGTGAATTTCCCCTTGGGATTAATAAAGTATCTATCTATCTGAAACAAAGGATGGCACCATATTTACAGCACAGTGTCCTTGTCACTGCATTGGTATCCACATTCAGACCACAGTTTAAGCGCCCCCTGCTGGTCTCACCAACACCTCTTTCAGCAACAATCCAAGCTTTTCCTAGATGGTCTCCCATCCAAATACTGGTCGGGCCTACACATGCTTAGCTTCAAGTGGATCATTAGTCATCTAGAGATTAGGACATTGGGATACACCCTACTCCCAGGACCTTTCATGACCACAAAGAGTCAGGACCTCGGTTTTTACCACTGAAATCCATTCTGCTGTTGCTAAGTTACAAACGCAGCACCCCGAGGCACTTGTGCTAATCGCTGGAGACTTTAACCATGTGACGCTGGACAAAACATTACCTGCCTTCTCCCAGTATGTGGACTGTAACACCCGGGGAAATAAGACTATTGATTTACTGTATGCAAACATTAAAGACACATTTAGCGCCTCCCCGCTGCCTGCGCTTGGGAAAGCAGATCATAACCTGGTTCTACTTCAGCCTCACTACAAACCAAGAGTGATGGTCCTACCTGTAACCACACGATCATTCAGGAAGTGGTCCTCTGAGGCAGAGAAGGCTCTGAGAGAATGCTTTGGAACTACAGACTGGGACATCCTGCAGGGATCACATAGTGAGAACATTGAGGATGTTGTTGACTCCACTACTGACTACATTTTGTGAATTTCCCCTTGGAATTAATAAAGTATCTATCTATCTATCTATCTGAAACAAAGGATGGCACCATATTTACAGCACAGTGTCCTTGTCACTGCATTGGGATCCACATTCAGACCACAGTTTAAGTGCCCCCTGCTGGTCTCACCAACACCTCTTCCAGCAACAATCCAAGCTTTTCCTAGATGGTCTCCCATCCAAATACTGGCCCGGCCCGAACATGCTTAGTGCATAATTTTTTCACACTTAACAAAAGCAGTGTCATTTTCGTTAGGTGAACTAACTTTAATATAATTTCAGGATTATGTTAGGAAAACCAGACACTGTGGAAAATTTGCCTTTTTATGTTGACCTTTGAACCTACACCATACAGAAACTGAAGGGAGTGCCTCATCAGTCAATTTATGGCTTCCATGCAGATAACGTTAACAGGAATGGGAGAAGCTCTGGGACAAGAGTGTTGCATCTCAAGAAGAGGATTTTGAAGGTGACAAAAAAGGAATAGCTCTACGTTTTATAAAATATATATATTTTTCAATTCCAGGAATTTTTGGGTCCTCCTCATACAAGCACAAACTGTGCAAATTGCACAATGAATACTCATAAAATCACAGATTTCTTCAAAGAGACTGTAAAACAAAGTGGCTCTTTATTGCCTATCAGAGTGTACAGACTTATAAAACAGCTAAAAGACTTAAATGAGCCGATTGCAAGCTGTAACCTAACTTTTCCAAAATATCATTGTGATAAAGAAGATTTTCTGTCAATATGATAACTGTTATAATAATAATTGACTTTGCACAGTGCTTGCTCTCCTTGATTCTGGTAGGAACAAAAGCTTTGACAGGCAACCTGGGCACGATGGAATAAAGAAGAAAGAAATTCGCCTGACTGCATAACTTTTCTTGCAATTTGTTGCCCTTCACATTTAGAAAGAAATCCTGGAATGAAAGACGAGCAATTCATCAAAGACAAAAATCGAGAAAAGAAAGCATCCTGGATGCAGAGACTCCCTGGATTGTGTGAAGACGCCAGTGCTAATGACACCTTCTCGGTTAGCCGACGCCACGACACAATGAGCCTCTCTAAATATGTTTTAGTGCACCTGCAGATATTTACACTACACATCAATTGGATGCTGCCCTTCTGCTTTATATGCAAGAGTGTTATGCAAATGAGGGAATAAACAAATAAAAAGAAGCGTGAGGAAAGGCGTTCTGCCGGAGCTATTTTTAAATTTCCCAAAGCGTTCGAAACGGCTCCGTACGAAAAGTCCATGTGATTTTATTTGGAATATGGGAGCCGTCTAGTTGCCAATTACAGCATAATTGCCTCGCTACTTCTGCTTCGTACTATTTCAAGCACAGCAAAACATTTCTGTCTCTTTCGAAAAGGACGGCAGCCTTCTTTTCACATGCTGATGCTGCAAAGTCAGTGGGCAATGGAGAGTAATTGTTAGCTGTTGCCAGGTTTAGCCAGACGCTTGTTCAATAATATTTGCTGAAGTGTGGCGAACTGCTCTAAGCAGATTTATAGCCATGGCCAATCTAAGTGATATGAGGATATGAATGCAGTCAAGATCATAATCTCAAACAACCAGATTCAAACCTGCTAGGCTCTTTTTTTCTTCTTCTTCTTCTTTTTTTTTCTTTTTATATCGATTGCATTAAAATAGAGGAAGCCTAGCCATTATGCTTTCAATCGCAACTGTCGTTTATCATGTCAGGCTTTCTCTAGGATGCAGATAAATCAGATCTGGGGCTTTTGTATTCCCTTTAATTTGTAATATTCCTGACAGTCATCTAAAGTACGTGGTAATGGAGCTCCCTGTGAAAGCTGTGAATGTGTACGGACTAAACGGCGGACTAAAGAATGAAATCCATGCAATCCCGAACTGGCTGAGCAGGTGAGATATTGGATGGATAAAAATGGTGATGTCCTAATCTGTATTTCATTTAGTGTCTTGAAGTCAAAAGCAATCACTATTTTGATGAACTAGAGGAAGGGGGTGAGCGATGTTGGTCCTGGAGGGCCAGCAGTAGCTTGCAGGTCTTTGTTCCAACCCAATTTATTAAAGACTAGCTGTGTGAGCCTGCGCTGTAAAAAGCCCGGGCTCCTAGAAACTATTGAAATCATCAGAAAAAAAAATGAAATGCAGAGTCCCCCTTGACTATCAGAGGCTAAGGGAGTTTCACTTTTTTCTTTGAGCTTCATGCTGTGACCTCGTACTTCGTTCTTCTTCCAACTCATCAAACTTGGGGCCGCCTTGCCAGCTCTTTGAGCTTCATACCTGTAGGCTCACACTTCTGGGCTGGACAGACAGACACACACACTTCCATGTGTAGACGTTTATATATTAAACCAGTAACGGCACACTGCACAATAACGTTCAGTGAATGCACTTGACTTGAGCATTCCTAGTTTTCCTCCTCTTTCTCAGTACGTTTATCATTCGTTTGCTCACAGGTTGATGCGCTTGCTGCTTCCTGAGCAGCTCTTCTTTACTCCACCCAAGTGGCCCGCTTCTTCTCTTCTTTCGTTGACATCTTTTCGCGTTAAAATTGATTAAGTCAGTGTTTGTGTTGTAGTTGAAGTCAATTTGTTTTGGTTTCAATAGATGTATTTTTCATATTTTCGATTCTGGTTTTCTTTTTTTTCACATCTTCACGCCCCCCTTTAAGTTACTTCACACCCCCCTACGGGGGCTCGCCCCACAGGTTGAGAACCACTGCTCTAAGACAAGGTCTAAAAAATAAACAATAAAGAATGACTTAAGAAATGCTCAGGTGTCTGTAGATAAGCATCGGGGGAAAAAAACATCCAAAGTAGCCAAAACATCTGGCACATATCTGGAGGGTAAAATAAAAAGTCCGGTGCATGCAAAAAGTGCATTTTGTATGGCTACGGCACACCTGAACATACCACTGCGCCATGACACTGCACCTGCACACGCCGCATTGTCGGTCAGAGAGTTTTTGACCAAAAACAATGTGCTTCTTGTATCTGCCAGCTCTTTCTCCCTGTGACTGTTTATTTGTTTCTGACAATAAAATCGAGACTAAAGGGAACACGATTTGCTACAGTGCTGAAATCCCGGAAGAAAAAAAAAATTACGGTAACAAAAGAGGAGTACTGAAAAATTTTCTAGGAATGGGAAAAGCACTGTGACCAGTGTATTGTATCCATCCATCCATTTTCCAACCCACTGAATCCGAACACAGGGTCACGGGGGTCTGCTGGAGCCAATCCCAGCCAATCCCAGGGCACAAGGCAGGGAACCAATCCTGGGCAGGGTGCCAACCCACCGCAGGACACACACAAACACACCCACACACCAAGCACACACTAGGGCCAATTTAGAATCACCAATCCACCTAACCTGCATGTCTTTGGACTGTGGGAGGAAACCCACGCAGACACGGGGAGAACATGCAAGCTCCACACAGGGAGGACCCGGGAAGCGAACCCGGGTCTCCTAACTGCGAGGCAGCAGCGCTACCACTGTGCCACCATGCCGCCAGTGTATTGTATGTCAAGGGGAATATTCTCACAGCGACTAGAACAGAATAGCGTTTCTCAACCTTTAAGTATTTGCGACCCGAGTTTTCATAACAGTTTTAACCGTGCCCCCCTAACATTTTTTTGAAACCCTAATAAAATTTATTCTTATATTTTTTGCTGCTGAATTACAGGATAGGAATTTTATAGGACAGAACATTTCTAGTTTATCTTTAATGGAACATTTCAGATATGTGAGGTTTTCATTATAACCTCGGTTGTTATTTATTCCATTGCAAATGAGCAGCTACGAGCCTACTAGGGTACTGACACTTGGACATGACATTGACATGTACTCTAATAACGTGTAAGCCATGTTGCTACATTTTTATTTTTAATTAAATTTTATTTCTATTTTAAGTTGTGTCTAAACAACAGCGTACAGATTAAGTTTGTCAACAGTTTCGACAGAGTTCATATCATAAGCTCATAGCAAGTAGCGAGCCGCGTACTCGTCACAAAGTTTAAGAAAATGACAATGAATAATCTGCGGTGGGCTGGCGCCCTGCCCGGGGTTTGTTCCTGCTGCCTTGCGCCCTGTGCTAGCTGGGATTGGCTCCAGCAGACCCCCGTGATCCTGTGCTAGGATATAGCGGGTTGGAGAGTGACTGACTGACTGACTGATAAACCGCTACAAGTTTAAAATTTTCCTACGGATAGCAAAATTACGCCACATATGGCAATATTCGCGCCCCCTTTTTTGTTACTTGTGCACGCACAGTTTGAGATCTGCTGCTGTAATTAATATAAAAAGTTTCTATTTAACAATTCCTGCAATTTTTGAGTCCCTCCTCATAAGTAGGCCATAGTGTTAGTTTTCGTCTTTGCTCTGCATCTAATTCACATATTTTGCTATATATCCCCTGCAGTTTAACTCAAGATTTTAGTTTTCTGTTTTCCTGCCGAGTCAGGACACCACCTGATCAAAGTCCTGTGCAACCAACCGCCTGTGATGTCTGAATGAAAGTAGATACCCCAACGTGTCACCTGACCCGCTGTATCGAATCCTCTAAGACAAAGTCTAAACAAAAAACAAAGAACGACTTTCGAACGTTTGTGTTGGGTGGAATGCCCAGAGAGGGCAGGGTGGTCTTTTGGTCTCGAACTCCAACAGATTTTGTTTTTTTTTTTCCTCACGCTTAACTGCATTATCTATCGATTTAATCTATACTATTTATTCATTACAATTCATATCCAAATTTAGCGTATTTTTCTCTGTGTGTGACAACTTCATTGACATCTTGTAAAGCACTTCGACCTTCATCCTTTTTTATGAAAATGCTCTATTGAAATAAATATTTTTGTTGTGTTGCTCTTGGTCATTTTTTTTTTCAATTTTCAATTGTTTCAATTTTTTTTTCCTGACCAGAAAGCAGGAGACAGAGCTGGAGGTGGCAGAGTTAAAGATGCTAAGATTTGCACTGGGTGTGACGAGGATGGACACGATTAAAAATGAGGACATTAGTGGGTCAGCTTAGGTTGGGAGACAAAGTCAGAAAGGCGAGATTGCGTTGGTTTGGACATGTGCAGAGGAGAGATTATGGGTATACTGAGAGAAGGGTGCTAAGGATAGAGCTGCCAAGTAAGAGGAGAAGAGGAAGGCCTAAGCGAAGGTTTATGGATGTGGTGAGAGAGGACATGCAGGTGATGGGTGTAACAGAACAAGATAGAGGACAGAAAGAGATGGAAGAAGATGATCCACTGTGGCAACCCCTAACGGGAGAAGCAGAAAGAAGAAGAAGATTACATGTGACAATACACAATACCATTATATAAGATGATATGATATCACATCAAAATGACATAATATAGCAAAAGATATAACATAACATACCACACCATAACACAAAAGATAACATAGCATGACATAACAAGACAGAACATAACAGAAAATGACTTGGCATGACATCACTTGTGATTACATAGCATAACATACAACATGAGGTGACATAACAAAAGAGACTGGATGACATGATATAATATATAGCATAATATACTATGCTATATGACAGTGCTCCGCAACCTTTTCTCACCTACGACACACCAAAGTTCTTCCTAGAATTCCGCGGCACATCAAAAGCCAAAATATATAGCAGTGGCGTAGCTTTGGGGGGGGGGGGGGGGGGGGGGGGGGGGGGGGGATATAGGGTGTGGTCCGCTCCGAGCGCCAGCTATTTAGGGGCGTCCAAACTACAGTAGTTTCCTTTTTTTTTTTTGTTCCTTGAGGAGGCGCAAAAAAAATTGCTTTCAGCTTTGGGCCGTCAAATTTTTCACCGCCCCGGGCAACAAGATCTCCAGCTACGTTACCGATATATAGATATTAATTTAATACACAAATTTTACAATAAATTTTCATTTTTTATTATAAGTATACATTTATTATAAGTATACATACATAAAAACTATACTATATTTACTTTTATGCAATCTTAATAATTATTATAACATAATGACTGATTAATGTGATACCTGCGCTTGTTTCAATGAACACAAAAGTTTTATATTCGGCTCAATATTTGACAGCGCAACCCGAAGTTCTTGGTCAAGATCTTTTAAGCATGACCGCTTATCATTTTTAATTAACACAAGAGTTGTTTGTCTTTTTTGGCGTAACTGGGATGGTTTGAATTTAGATGGCTATTTAGTTTACTGGGTGCCATTGCCTCGTTTGATAGCTGATCGCCGCAAATGATGCATTGTGGCTTTGGAGCCGTTTCGTCACCACACCACGAGAATCCATATCGAATGTAGTCTTCGTTGTACTTCCATTTCACAATCTTCTTTGTTTTTTTTGCAACACTTGTGCTGGGTTCTTCATCATCTGTACGTGAAGACGAATCTTTTCCACGTAAAAATTTATCCATATTTAAAGAGGTATAAAACTAAATATGAATCACACGAAGAACGTTAACCATACACAATTCAGCAACACAACTAATAGTAAAGAATGATAACTACTGTCGCAAGACGAGTGAATGCGACGTAGCACGACTAATACGTCGGGTTGAATTGAATCTAGGTGAGGGCATGGAGCGCTCTGCCTATCAAAGCATACTACGGAGTTGTCTGGCGACTACGTAGGGCCTACGTCGTAGGCGACAGGCGCCAGGCGATGGGATTTATTATTTCAGAGAAAAGACACATACAATTATGAAACCTTTAAAAGGCTATTTACGCGAATATTTCATTGCACGTATTCTCGTTATTGTGTTTCTAAGGAGGACCGTTGAAATATTATTTAGTTAGAAAATTGTCTTATTTGACCGCGTCACACCTGTATCGGCTCAAGGCACACCAGTGTGCCGTGGCACACCGGTTGCGGAGCACTGCTATATGACATAATATGACACATCATAAAACATGACAATGTTATAACATAAAATAATATACCATTATTTGACATGAGTTAATATAACATAACATAAGACATGGCTTGATTAAGGATTAAGAAAGATCAGAGGATGGACAGGATTAGAAATGAGGACATTAGAGGGTCAGCTCTGGTTGGACGGTTGTGACAAAGTCAGAGAGGCGAGACTGTGTTGGATTGGACATGTGCAGAGGAGAGATGAGGGGTATACTGGGAGAAGGATGTTAAGGATAGAGCTGGAAGGTAAGAGGAAAAGAGGAAGGCCTAAGACAAGGTTTATGGATGTGGTGAGAGAGGACATGCAGGTGATGGGGGTGACAGAACAAGATGATGAGGACAGGAAGAGATGGAACAAGATGATCTGCTGTGGCAACCCCTAACGGGAGCAGCCAAAAGAAGAAGAAGAAAGAAGAAGCTCTTGGTCATTTTTCTCAGAATAATACTCGAATGCCCATTAGTATCCACAAAACACCAAGGGATTGTGAGCCTGGACCTTCTGTGGCAGCATAACTATGAGAGCCAAGATGGCTACAGTGGGTGGAACTGTAAAAGTGAATGTGCCCAGTGAAGGGCTGGCACTCTGTTTAGGTTTGATTCTTTCCATGCTCTCCATCTTGTGTCATGCATACGCATTGGAGGACCACCACGCAGGCTCAGTCAAGGTGGTATGTAGTAACCCACCGAGATAAAACGGCATGTTGCCACTAACGTTATCATCTCATTCTTTCCCCACAATGCAGAGAAGATGCCCGGTGAAGGTATGTGGCCTCGCTGTTTCCAGTCCAGCCGCCAGAAATCCCCGGGCAGGAGACGTCATTACTGACTCGGAGCTCCACTAGCGGCGACTGCAACCCTGCAAATCTACAATTGTTGAATTCCCGTATTTGGGGCATATGCCAAAGAGCGTCATTATCTTGTTTTTTTGGTTTTGGACAATAAAAGGGACAATTTGGTTGGCACCCCAAAATTTCTTTTGCTGTCTGCAGACCTGTAATAATAATTCTTTGCACTTATATAGCGCTTTTCTCACTACTCAAAGCGCTCAGCAATTGCAGGTTAAGGGCTTTGCTCAAGGACCCAACACAGCAGAGTCCCTTTGTGGCATTTATGGGATTTGAACCAGCAACCTTCCGATTGCCAGTGCAGATTCCTAGCCTCAGAGCCACCACTCCACCTGTCATTCCCACACCCTAGGCACAGCTATTACGGTAAGGTCTGGCATAACTAAACTTATTAGCAGAGTTGATAATGGATGGATCTAAGTTTCGTATAAAAGCATTTTGTTTACAAAGCAACTGATTACTGAATAAATGACATCAATTAATCTTAATTATACGCAGCACTTTTTACTCTGAGCACTCATGAAATGCATTTTGTGAATTAATTCGTCTTTATTTTATACATTGTCTTTCATTTTTTTTAAGGTTTCATCAATTACTCCTAAAATGCTTTTTGCCCTCAAATCAAGTACTGAAGTACATTACTAATTGTCCAACCTTCGTTTCATAAAGTTAGAGTACTTTGCACTGCTATCATCTAATCTTTATGCCCATGTAACTGCTCTTTCAAATCACTTTAAACAATCTGCCATTTGGTTGGAATTTTATATAATGCCACTTCGGAGTTGCCATTTAATACAAGGGTGTGACGATGTGGGTTCAGCTCCATGCTCCTCTTCTATTAGGGAGCCCTTGAACCCATCACCGTCGGTAATGTCACCAATGAGCTAGACAGTGAGGCAATAAACAATTGAGCATAGGGGATGATGTTTAAAGTGCAAAGTGCTTTTATTAAAAGAACAAATCAAAAGTGCAACAGTGCAGTTTTCAAAGTTCAATAAATAAATAAACAATCCATTAAAGAAATGTGGAGGTTAAAAGACACAAAAACAACAATCCTTTAAAACGAGGTTCAAACATCTACAGGAAGCAGTCTTTAAAAACAAATGACAATCCCGGTGCTTTTTAGTTACTCTGGCGGTCCCCCTGCTACTCCCGTTTGGGCTGCTCTACAGGCGATACGCTCTTTCTGGAGCTGGCCTTCTACCTGCTCCTACTGCAACTGTCAGTAGCCTTTCCGATCCTCGGCTCCGGTTTGGCTTACCCTGACAGTGACCTGGGAAATCCACCAACAGCCAAGGCTCTCACGTGGTGGACACCACGTTCCCAAGTCCCGATTCCCCACGGTCTTCCGTGGAGAATCATCCATTTTCTAGTCACTCCCGTCCTTCATAAAGCTCTGCGGGAGCGACAACAACTACGCCTGGGGTGTCGGCCTCTCACCCAGGTTGTCTGTTCAGCTGCTGTGAGCTTGTTCACTCACTCACTCACTCACTCACTCACTCACACCGGCGCACTCGCTCTCTCTCCCTTCCATTCTTCCTTCCTGCAACCTCCATTTCTTTCAGTCCCTTTCTTTTACTTCTCTTTCTTTCCTGTTCTTCTCCCCCCTTAACCAGCTCGCGCTTCGCTATATATGCGGGGAGGACATGGCAGCTGCAGCCCATTAGCCACAGGAACAATCATGGATGTGGGCAGTTTCCCACCTGTGCACTTAGGTGAAAATCGCCCACACCGTAGATCGCCCTGCGGCTTGCTACAGCTACCACGCCCCCTCGCTAAGCCGCGAGCGCGGCGATTATTTAAAATAAAACGGCCTTTGCTGGAAAAGCTGTGAACCCATAACACCACAAAGGGATGTTCAAAAAGTGTCTGCCCTCGCAGTTAGGAGACCTGGGTTCGCTTCCCGGGTCCTCCCTGCGTGGAGTTTGCATGTTCTCCCCATGTCTGCGTGGGTTTCCTCTGGGCACTCCGTTTTCCTCCCACAGTCCAAAGACATGCAGGTTAAGTGGATTGGCGATTCTACATTGTCTCTAGTGTGTGCTTGGTGTGTGGGTGTGTTTGTGTGTGTCCTGCGGTGGGTTGGCACCCTGCCCAGGATTGGTTCCTGCCTTGTGCCCTGTGTTGGCTGGGATTGGCTCCAGCAGACCCCCATGTCCCTGTGTTCGGATTCAGTGGGTTGGAAAATGGATGGATGGATGGAATTTCATCGCTATTCTTCCTTTGCGATGCAATTTTCCCAGCGTCGTACCAACTTTTTAATGCCATGACTAAAAAATGATGTGAAACCGCTGCTTTCACATCATCATCATCACGTGAAAATCTGGTTGTGGCTATAGCAGGACGTCCGAACTTCTCTGTATCCATAACACTAGTACGGCCATTTTTGAACATTTCAATCCACTCATTGACGACTCTACGAGAGAGAACTTTATCCCCATATTGAGCACACATGCGGAGATGAATTTGTGCTCCTGGCACCCACACAAAGCGTATGACAGACCGCAGTTCCTCTTTGGTACAATGTATAAGTTTTGCAGCCATCTTCTTCACAGGGTGACAACTCTTATACTAAACTACAAGGGCAGCCGGCTCTGCCAGACAGAACTAGTCACATGACACTCTCCGACACGCCCATTTACTCCTCCCTCGCGCCTTCACCGTTTCCAACAAAAATATAAAACTTTTTGAACATCCCTCGTATTTCTCTGACCATAAGAATTATGGAGGCTGCTGTCCTTGTGGGAAACCTCAGTACTGCAATAATGTTTTTGTAACCTTCCAAAGATCTGTGCTTTGACACAATCCTGTCTCTAAGTTCTGCAGACAGTTCCTTCAACCTCATAGCTTGGTTTTTCCTCAACTGTGGGACCTTCTGTAGACAGGGGTAGGCGTTTCCTAATCGTGTGCAATCAACTGAATTGAGCACAGGTGGATGTCATACGTGATGTAGAAATATCTCAATTAGAAGTTTGGAAAACTTTAGAAGAGAAAAGGGGACAAACAAACAAAGCTCACAAGTCCTATCTACTTAATTTTTCCAAAATAACATCAAGTCAAGTTACGAGGGACATCCAAAAACGTTCCGTACTTTTTTTTTTAACTCTATTAAGAAGTAGCAAAAAACCCGCGCTTCGTAGCGGTGAACTACTGCTTTAAAATTTTTATTAAGAAGAAAAATAAACCTTTTTAAACTGAGGGGAAAATATACCAATAATTATTTGTTAAGGATCTCTTTCTATACCATGTTGTCAGTTCGGCCCTCCAGTTGTAATATGACCAAGCTGTGCTCTGAGCTTACTCTTGAGCATGTAACGTATAGTTGGCCATGTGAAAAGCAGTCCTGCCTCAAATCAATGCCAACCTTTTGTAGGGTCTGTCCCTGAGACTTATTAATTGTCATTGCGAAGCAGAGCCTTACTGGAAATTGGATGCGTTTGAATTGAAATGGGTTTCATCAATAACTTGGCATCCAGCTTTTGAGAGTTTAAACATTCATAAACATCAAAGTGTCCACTACTCAGATCGTCACCTGTCAATCTAAGATGTTTAAGAGGCATTGGTGGTTGTCCAAAGGTGTAAAATATTTGGCCAATTCGGTACACTTGAAAGCGATAACCGAACAATTCAGCGGCAGCCATCAACTCACATGCAGAACCATAGGTGAAGGGCTTAAGCATTTCACTCTTCTAGTGCTCCTGTGTAGTATAATTATCTCCTGTACCGTCATCAGTCCACACCTTGAACCTGTCCCAGTCATTCAATACATAAGACACAATGTTTGTCCGGATATCAAGAGTGAGCCTGATATGGCCGTGCAATATGTAACACAGAGAATGGAAAAGGCAGTCGCCATCTCCGGGCATGGAAACCACTCAGTAAGTGACAGTTCTTTGATCGATGGTGATCACCTCGATAGACATGTTAATGGAGGTACGGTTGGAACGATAAAGGAAAGTCTAAAATACCTACACAATAACTATAATCATAATAAACGAACAATAAAACAGCAGAGAAGCCGTGGATTAAATAAAAAGGCTGCAGTTACTGTATCAGCAGGGAGACGTGAATACCGTGGCGAAGCAAGGAAGGGAATGAAGAGACCGGAGTGACGGACGGCCTTATATAGGCAGGCAGCCAACTACGTGGGAAGCGTGGGGATGGGGGACCCAATGCCACCTCACACGGCGACCAAGGTGCAGGCTATGGACGTATATATGTACGTAAGTAGGATTCAGTTAGCGTTGGGAACCCGCGTACCAAATTTCTTGAAGATGGGCCCATAAGTAACAAAGACCGTTGGAAAGTTCAATATGGCGGCCGACAGAGGTGTCATACCACCGAAATAAGTACGTACAACGGTGTCGGTTAGCGCAGGGAAGCCGCCTACCAAATTTCTTGAAGATGGGGACATAAATAAGAAAGTTTAACATGTCGGACGTTGTCGACCGTTATGATCGTTACGCGTAGAATTTCGAAATGAAACCTGCTTAACTTTTGTAAGTAAGCTGTGAGGAATGAGCCTGCCAAATTTCAGCCTTCTACCTACACGGGAAGTTGGAGAATTAGTGAGGAGTGAGTCAGTGAGTCACTGAGGGCTTTGCCTTGTATTAGTATAGACTAGCAAAATACCCACGCTTCGCAGCGGAGAAGTAGTGTGTTAAAGAGGTTATGTAAATATATATATGCATAAACAAATATACTTATATATACATATCTACATATACACATATCTACATATATATACACATCCACATACTGTATATATACATATATATACACATACATATACACACATACATATACACACATACATACACACACATACATATATTATATATATCCATCCATCCATCCATTGTCTCCCGCTTATCCGAGGTCGGGTCGCGGGGGCAGCAGCTTGAGCAGAGATGCCCAGACTTCCCTCTCCCCGGCCACTTCTTCTAGCTCTTCCGGGAGAATCCCAAGGCGTTCCCAGGCCAGTCGAGAGACATAGTCCCTCCAGCGTGTCCTGGGTCTTCCCCGGGGCCTCCTCCCGGTTAGACGTGCCCGGAACACCTCACCAGGGAGGCGTCCAGGAGGCATCCTGATCAGATGCCCGAGCCACCTCATCTGACTCCTCTCGATGCGGAGGAGCAGCGGCTCTACTCTGAGCCCCTCCCGGATGACTGAGCTTTTCACCCTATCTTTAAGGGAAAGCCCAGACACCCTGCGGAGGAAACTCATTTCAGCCGCTTGTATTCGCGATCTCGTTCTTTTGGTCACTACCCATAGCTCATGACCATAGGTGAGGGTAGGAACATAGATCGACTGGTAAATTGAGAGCTTCGCCTTGCGGCTCAGCTCCTTTTTCACCACGACAGACCGATGCAGCGCCCGCATTACTGCGGATGCCGCACCGATCCGCCTGTCGATCTCACGCTCCATTCTTCCCTCACTCGTGAACAAGACCCCGAGATACTTGAACTCCTCCACTTGGGGCAGGATCTCGCTACCAACCCTGAGAGGGCACTCCACCCTTTTCCGGCTGAGGACCATGGTCTCGGATTTGGAGGTGCTGATTCTCATCCCAGCCGCTTCACACTCGGCTGCGAACCGATCCAGAGAGAGCTGAAGATCACGGCCTGATAAAGCAAACAGGACAACATCATCTGCAAAAAGCAGTGACCCAATCCTGAGCCCACCAAACCGGACCCTCTCAACGCCCTGGCTGCACCTAGAAATTCTGTCCATAAAAGTTATGAACAGAATCGGTGACAAAGGGCAGCCCTGGCGGAGTCCAACTCTCACTGGAAATGGGTTTGACTTACTGCCGGCAATGCGGACCAAGCTCTGGCACCGATCGTACAGGGACTGAACAGCCCTTATCAGGGGGGCCGATACCCCATACTCTCGGAGTACCCCCCACAGGATTCCCCGAGGGACACGGTCGAATGCCTTTTCCAAGTCCACAAAACACATGTAGACTGGTTGGGCAAACTCCCATGCACCCTCCAGGAACCTGCTAAGGGTATAGAGCTGGTCCACTGTTCCGCGACCAGGACGAAAACCACACTGTTCCTCCTGAATCCGAGGCTCGACTATCCGACGGACCCTCCTCTCCAGGACCCCTGAATAGACTTTTCCAGGGAGGCTGAGGAGTGTGATCCCTCTGTAGTTGGAACACACCCTCCGATCCCCCTTCTTAAAGAGGGGGACCACCACCCCGGTCTGCCAATCCAGAGGCACTGTCCCTGATGTCCATGCAATGTTGCAGAGGCGTGTCAGCCAAGACAGTCCTACAACATCCAGAGCCTTGAGGAACTCCGGGCGTATCTCATCCACCCCTGGGGCCCTGCCACCAAGGAGTTTTTTGACCACCTCGGTGACCTCAGTCCCAGAGATGGGGGAGCCCACCTCTGAGTCCCCAGGCTCTGCTTCCTCATTGGAAGGCATGTTAATGGGATTGAGGAGGTCTTCGAAGTATTCCCCCACCGACCCACAACGTCCCGAGTCGAGGTCAGCAGCGCACCATCCCCACCATATACAGTGTTGACACTGCACTGCTTCCCCTTCCTGAGACGCCGGATGGTGGACCAGAATCTCCTCGAAGCCGTCCGAAAGTCGTTCTCCATGGCCTCCCCAAACTCCTCCCACGCCCGAGTTTTTGCCTCAGCAACCACCAAAGCCGCATTCCGCTTGGCCTGCCGGTACCTATCAGCTGCCTCCGGGGTCCCACAGGACAAAAGGGTCCTGTAGGACTCCTTCTTCAGCTTGACGGCATCCTTCACCCCCGGTGTCCACCAACGGGTTCGGGGATTGCCGCCACGACATGCACCGACCACCTTACGGCCACAGCTCCGGTCAGCTGCATATATATATATACATATACATATTTACATATCTACATAGATATACACATATATACATATCTACATACATATATATATATATATATATATAGATATATAGATATATGTGTATCTATATATCTATATATATATATATATATATATATATATATATATATATATCTGTCTATCTATCTATCTATACAGTATATCTATATATATATATATATCTATACTAATAAAAGGCAAAGCCCTCACTGACTCACTGACTGACTGACTGACTGACTGACTCATCACTAATTCTCCAACTTCCCGTGTAGGTAGAAGGCTGAAATTTGGCAGGCTCATTCCTTACAGCTTACTTACAAAAGTTAGGCAGATTTCATTTTGAAATTCTACGCGTAATGGTCATAACTGGAACCTGTTTTTTGTCCATATAGTCTAATGGAGGAGGCGGAGTCACGTATCACGTCATCACGTATTACAACAACAACAACAACATTTATTTATATAGCACATTTTCATACAAAAAGTAGCTCAAAGTGCTTTACATAACGAAGAGAAGAAAAATAAAAGACAAAATAAGAAATTAAAATAAGACAACATTAATTAACATAGAAAAGGAGTAAGGTCCGATGGCCAGGGTGGACAGAAAAAACAAAAAAAAAAACTCCAGAAGGCTGGAGAAAAAAATAAAATCTGTATGGGTTCCAGGCCACGAGACCGCCCAGTCCCCTTTGGGCATTCTACCTAACATAAATGAAATAGTCCTCTTGGTAGATCGGGTTTTTCACGGAGTCACTTGATGCTGATGGTCATACAGACTTCTGGCTTTTAATCCATCCATCATTGTTGGAACATCATGGTGCTTTGGGTAGATGGTGGTGGCGCACGCCTCCTACGTAATCACGTGAAGTGAAAACAAGGAAGAGATTTACAGCACGAGTCAAATGCGGGAACGAAGGTAAATGACGTTAATTGTTGAGTGTCTTTTAATACTGTGTAAGCATACATATTAACAGATGTGCAATTAAACGTGTGCATTTACGGGGTGATTTCTCAGGCTTAAAAGCTCGTCTTTTATTAAAAAGGTAAATGCTGTTTTCATTCTGAAGGGCACAAACCACGTTAAGATTTCATGCTGAAGAGTAAGCTCAGCACACAGCTTGGTCATATTACAGCCGGAAGGGTGAACTGACAATATGATATACAAAGAGATCCTTAAGAAATAATTATTGATTCATTTTCCCTCAGTTTAAAAAGGTTTACTTTTCTTCTTAATAAAAATTTTAAAGCGGTACTTCGCCGCTGCGAAGCGCTGGTATTTTGATATGTATCAAAATATATCGCGTCATCACGCCTCCCATGTAAGCACGTGAACTGACCCGCTGCCGTTTGCAATGCCATATTCGCGAGATACAAGTTTAATGACAAGACACGAGGTATACACGACAGTTTGGATCACTTTGTGACAGAGTTAAAATTGCTGTGGCCAGAAACTTTTAACTGCCGGATCTTAGCTAACATTAAATAAACCTGTGGACATCGCAACATCACACAAGACAGCGGCTCACGTGAACTGACTGAACGCAGCAGGAGTGATCACTTCAATGAATCAAACCTGTTCAAAAAACACATTTCACAATTGATAAGGTACGAAAACAATAGACAGATAGATAGATAGATAGATACTTTATTAATCCCAATGGGAAATTCACAATATGAAACTGATTGTGGATTTCCGTACAGCCACTGAAACTTTGTGACGGCACGAGACTTCAGGTTACGTGTCTGCAAAAGAACGTCATTCAGGCAACTATTTTTACTGGCGGTGGCTCGGGGGAGAGAGTTTTTATTCCTCACATCCCCGTTATACCCTCTGATCTCCAATTTCAATTCAAACGCCTCCAATTTACACTAAGGCTCCGCTTAGCAATGACAATTAATAAGTCTCTGTTGTTGAGTGTCTTTTAATACTGTGTAAGCATAGATATTAACACGTGCAATTAAACGTGTGCATTTACGGGGTGATTTCTCAGGCTTAAAAGCTCGCCTTTTATTAAAAAGGTGAATGCAAACTGTTTTCATTCTGAAGGGCACAAACCACGTTAGATTTCATGCTCAAGAGTAAGCTCAGCACACATCTTGGTCATATTAGAACTGGAAGGGCGAACTGAGAACATGGTATACAAAGAGATCCTTAAGAAATAATTATTGATTCATTTTCCCTCAGTTTAAAAAGGTTTACCTTTCTTCTTAATAAAAATTTTAAAGCAGTACTTCGCCGCTGCCAAGCGCGGGTATTTTGATATATATCAAAATATATCGCGTCATCACGCCTCCCATGTAAGCACGTGAACTGACCCGCTGCCGTTTGCAATGCCATATTCGCGAGATACAAGTTTAATGAGAAGACACGAGGTATAAACGACAGTTTGGATCACTTTGTGACAGAGTTAAAATTGCTGTAGCGAGAAACTTTTAACTGCCGGGTCTTAGCTAACATTAAATAAACCCGTGGACATCGCAACATCACACAAGAGAGCGGCTCACGTGAACTGACTGAACGCAGCAGGAGTGATCACTTCAATAATCAAACCTGTTCAAAAAACACATTACCTAATTGCTAACGTAAGAAAACAATATGAAACCGATTGTGGATTTGCGTACAGCCACTGAAACTTTGTGACGGCACGAGACTTCAGGTCACGTGTCTGCAAAAGAACGTCATTGAGGCAACTATTTTTACTGGTGGTGGCTCAGGGGAGAGAGTTTTTATTCCTCGCATCCTCGTTATACCCTCTGATCTCTCATTTCAATTCAAACGCCTCCAATTTCCACTAAGGCTCTGCTTCGCAATGACAATTAATAAGTCTCAGGGACAGACCCTACAAACGGTTCACATTCATTTGATATATATATATATATATATATATATATATATATATATATATATATATATATGTCAATGTATGTATGTATATATGTATGTCTAGATATATGTAGATATATGTGTATATATGTGTAGATATGTATATATATATTTGTTTATATATGTAGATATGTATATATATATTTGTTTATATATGTAGATATGTATATATATATGTGTATATATATGTAGATATGTAAATATATATATATATATATATATATATATATATATATATGTGTGTGTGTATGTACGTATGTATGTGTGTATATATATATATATGTATGTGTATGTATGTATATGTATATGTATATATGTATATGTGTGTATATGTATGTGTATATATATATATATATATATATATTTGTATATATATGTAGATGTGTATATGTATATATATATATGTGTATATATATATATATGTACATATATGTATATATATGTTTGTGTGTGGTGTATATTATATTATATATATATATATATATATATATATATATATATATATATATATATATATATATATATATATATATGACAGCAACACTCATAACAGTGACAACACAATTACATATATATATATATATATGTAGATATGTATATATATGTGTATATATATGTAGATGTGTATATATATATGTAGATATGTGTATATATGTAGATATGTAAATATATATGTATATATATGTGTCTGTGTGTATATATATATATATATATATATATATATATATATATATATATATATATATATATATATATATATGTGTGTGTGTGTGTGTATCTATGTATGTATGTGTGTATATATATTTATGTGTGTGTATCTGTATCTATGTATGTGTATATGTATATATGTATATGTATCTATGTATGTGTATATGTACATATGTGTGTATGTATGTGTGTATATATATATATATATGTTGATATATATATATATATATATATATATATATATATATATATATGTGGATGTGTATATGTATATATATATATATATATGTAGATATGTGTATATGTAGATATGTATATATATGTTTATGTGTGTGTGTGTGTGTATAGCAACACTTATAACAATGACAACACAATTACATTGACAATCATGTTACATTATTTTTAAAATGTTTCCTTTCTTTTTCATAACCTCTTTAACACACTACTTCTCCGCTGCGAAGCGCGGGTATTTTGCTAGTATCTATATATATCTATATCTATCTATATCTATCTATATATATTATATATATATATTGTGATGGACAGCCGGCTACAGACTCCGGTCGCCACCCCCAGGCCGCCAGGAGGAGCCCTCCGGACAGCATGATCATGCCCCGAGTTCCAGCAGGGCCTCATGGACTTTGTAGTTTGTATACACAGCCCTGCTGGATACCTTTGGGACCACCGGGAGTCACTGTAGGGTGGCTAGTGGGCTCTTATGTGCCCTATAACCCGGGAGTGCGTGATCACCACGTGACAGGAAGGAACGACGTGCTCCCGGGCTGAAGAAAAGGACTGTTTACCCTGACCCGGAGGGAATAAGGACTTGTGGGTTTGGCCAGGAACCACTTCCGGGTCAGGGGATATAAAAGGACTGTGGGAAAGCCCAGACACTGAGCTGAGCTGGGAGGTAGGAGGGCTAAGTGTCTGGGCGAGGAATATTTATGATTATTGTAGTGATTATTGTGATTTATGAGTGTGGAGTGGAGGGTGCTTTGTGCACAGTTTATTTATAAAATAAATAATATTTATACTTTCACCTGGTGTTCAGAGTGGTACCTGAGGGTTCAAGAGGTGGACCACGCCTCTATCTGCTACAATATATTATATCTATCTATCTATCTTATATATATATATACACACACATCCCCCGTGCTTCGCAGTGGCGAAGTACTGCTTTTAAATTTTTATTAAGAAGAAAACCTTTTTAAATTGAGGGAAAATATACCAATAACAATCTGTTATGGATCTGTTTTTTTGTGAAGCTGACTTCACACAGCCTCTCCGCTGTTTTTACGATTGTTCTGTTTGTATACCACGTTGTCAGTTCAGCACTCCGGTTGGAATATGACCAAGCTGTGCAAGCTTACTGTTAAGAATGCAACGTATAGTTGTACAGGAGAAAAGCAATCTTGCCTCAAATCAATGGCAACCTTTTGTAGGTCTATGAACTTAATTTAAACTTTAGGTTTACACGATGCTCTGTTTCCATAGTACCTGCACTCATGAATATATCTGTATGCGTCAGTCGCTGAAATCCCCGCGCTTCGCCCCGGCAAAGTACTGCTTTTAAATTTTTATTAAGAAGAAAAGAAAACCTTTTTAAATTGAGGGAAAATATACCAATAACAATTTGTTAAGGATCTGTTTTTTTGTGAAGCTGACTTCACACAGCTTCTCCGCTGTTTTATAAACGAACGCCATATAAGGTCTTCCTTGTTCGTTGCTTCGCCAACGGAAGCAGCCTTTTTAATTAATCCACGGGTTGTCCGCTGTTTTTTTGTTCGTTTATTACGATTGTTATAGTTCTGTTTGTATACCACGTTGTCAGTTCAGCACTCCGGTTGTAATATGACCAAGCCATGCAAGCACACTCTTGAGAATGCAATGTATAGTTGTACAGGAGAAAAGCAATCTTGCCTCAAAGTTCAGTCAGTTCACGTGAGCCGCTCTCTTGTGTGATGTTGCGATGTCCACGGCTTTATTTAATGTTAGCTAAGACCCGGCACTTAAAAGTTTCTCGCTACAGCAATTTTAACTCCGTTACAAAGTGATTCAAAGTCTCGTTTATACCTCGTGTCTTCTCATTAAACTTGTATCTCGCGAATATGGTATTGCAAACGGAAGGGGGAGCGTTTCTATAAACTTAATTTAAACTTACGGTTTACAGTAATCCCTCGCTATATCGCGCTTCGCCTTTCGCGGCTTCACTCCATCGCGGATTTTATATGTAAGCATATTTAAATATATATCACGGATTTTTTGCTGGTTCGCGGATTTCTGCGGACAATGGGTCTTTTAATTTCTGGTACATGCTTCCTCAGTTGGTTTACCCAGTTGATTTCATACAAGGGACGCTATTGGCAGATGGCTGAGAAGCTACCCGGCTTACTTTTCTGTCTCTCTTGCTCTGACTTTCTCTGATCCTGACGTAGGGGATTGAGCAGGGGGGCTGTTCGCACACCTAGACGATAAGGACGCTCGTCTAACAATGCTGAAAGATTATCTTCACGTTGCTATCTTTTGTGCAGCTGCTTCCTGAAAGGACATGCTGCACGGTGCTTCGCATACTTAAAAGCTCGAAGGGCACGTATTGATTTTTGATTGAAAAACAAACTCTGTCTCTCTCTCTCTCTCCCTGCTCCTGACGGAGGGGGTGTGAGCTGCCGCCTTCAACAGCTTTGTGCCGCGGTGCTTCACATACTTAAAAGCAAACAGCCCTATTGATTTGTTTGCTTTCCTCTGTCTTTCTGACAGACTCTGCTCCTTTGAAGAGGAAAATATGTTTGCATTCTTTTAATTGTGAGACGGAACTGTCATCTCTGTCTTGTCGTGGAGCACAGTTTAAACTTTTGAAAAAGAGACAAATGTTTGTTTGCAGTGTTTGAATAACGTTCCTGTCTCTCTACAACCTCCTGTGTTTCTGCGCAAATCTGTGACCCAAGCATGACAATATAAAAATAACCATATAAACATATGGTTTCTACTTCGCGGATTTTCTTATTTCGTGGGTGGCTCTGGAACGCAACCCCCGCGATGGAGGAGGGATTACTGTACACCGTGCTTTCTCAATTGTGTAATGAATGTTTTCTTCAATGCTCTTTGGGGCTGTTCCTTGTTTTCAGTTCACGTGATTACGTAGGAGGCGTGATGACGCGATACACGACTCCGCCTCCCACGGCCATCGAGCTGAACTCCATTACAGTATATGGACAAAAAAGAGGTTCCAGTTATGACTGTTACATGTAGAATTTCGAAATGAAACCTGCCTAACTTTTGTAAGTAAGCTGTAAGGAATGAGCCTGCCAAATTTCAGCCTTCCACCTACACGGGAAGTTGAACAATTAGTGATGAGTGAGTGAGTGAGTGAGTCAGTCAGTTAGTCAGTGAGTGAGTGAGTCAGTGAGGGCTTTGCCTTTTATTAGTATAGATTTCAAAAACAACCTTCCTTTGCGATGCAATTTTACCAGCGTTGTGCCAACTTTTTAATACCATCAACAAAAAATTGTTCTGTTTTCGAGAATCTGTTCCAGGGTTCTTTCTTCATTCCCCGTGCTCATGGCTATAGCAGGACATCCGGAGTGCTCTGCATCCATCACACTAGTACGGCTGTTTTTGAACATCTCAGTCCACTCATAGACGACTCTACGAGAGAGAACTCTATCCCCATACTGAGGACACATACGGAGATAAATTTGTGTTCCTGGCACACCTTCTGCCCACAAAAAGCGTATGACAGAATGCAGTTCCTCTTTGGTGCGACTTATAAGTTTTACAGCCATCTTCACCAGAGAGTGACAACTCTGATACTAACCTGCAAGGGCAGCCGGCTCTGCCAGACAGAACTAGTCACATGACACTCTCAGACACGCCCAATGACTACTCCTCACTCCCGCCATTACCGTTTCCAGCGAAAATTTTCCAGCGAAGTGCAGAAACTTTTTGAACGTCCCTCGTATAAAAGCACACACAAACACAAAGAGAACATGCAAACTTCACACTGGAGTTACAGTCCTATAACTGGGTTTGACATTTTTTCCTATCCTCCATTAAGTAAAGAAAGTAACACATTGACTATTGGACCATTTGATTTAATGTTTTTACCGTAATAATAATAATAATTCTTTACATTTATTTAGCACTTTTCTCACTACTCATCGCATTTCACGTTGTGAGGGTGCAGCCACTTCAACCTCCACTAATGTGTAACACCCAGAAGGATGATGCGACGGCAGCCATTTTTGTACCAGTACACTCACCACACATTAGCTGTTAGGTGGTGAATTGGTGAGAGAGAGATAGCCAATTAGAGACAGCGGATGATTAGGGACCAGATTGACTAGGCCATGGTGGGCAATGTAGCCAGGACATCGGGAATACACCTCATTACGAAGGGCGCTCAGGGATCTTTTATGACCACACAGAGTCAGTACCTCGATGTTACATCTAACCTGAAGGACAATGCTATTTTTACAGCACAGTGTCCCCCATCACTGCACTGAGGCATTGGGATCCACATTCAGACCACTCTTCCAGCAGCACCCCAAGCTTTTCCTGGTTGGTCTCTCATCCACATGCTGGCCTCGCTTGTGTATTAGCGGCTAAGCGACTTTGTATTTGTTCAGAAGTTTCGTTTTGCCAACGTGCTTGCGTCGCTTGTGTATTAGCAGCTAAGCAACTGTCTTTCTTCAGAGGTTTCGTTTTGCCGATGCACTCACCTCGCTTCTGTATAAGTGGCTAAGCAAGTGTCTCTTTCTTTAGAGGTTTTGTTTTGCTGACTTGCTGGCCTTGCTTGTGTATTAGCGGCTAAGTGACTTTGTCTTTCTTCGGAGGTCTTGTTTTGCCGACATGCTCGCCTCACTTGTGTATTAGCGGTGGGAGGAAAAGTAAAAGGGATACCGTTTTGCAGATGCGCTTGCCTTGCTTCTGTATTAGCGACTAAGCGAGCGACTCTTTCTTCGGAGGTTTCATTTGAAGAGGTGCTGGCCTCACTTCCGTATTAGCGGCTAAGCGAGTTTCTGTTTCTTGGAGCCCATACCCCGACCCCACCTCACACTTCTGGGCCGGACAGACAGACACACACACTTCCACGCCTAGACGTTTATATAAGAAACCCAACGACATAAGAAACATGACGCACAAGAGGAGAACATTCAGACCATTTCTCGCTTGATTATTTAGCTAATAGCTAAGATGTCCCAATATCTCATCCAGATTTTTCTTAAAGTTTGTCAAGGTGTCTGCTTCAACTCCACATCTTGTTAGGTTTGTTCCAGAGTCCCATAACTCCTTGCTTAAAGGAGTGCTTCCTGGCTTCAGTCCTAAATGCACTTATCCTTAATTTCCGCTGATGTCCTTGAGTACGTGTAACATCGTCTGCTGGCATTAAAGCTGGTATGGGTTTTGGAGTTCTGGCACCCACTCAAAGACACCACAGTATTGTAAATAAATTATAATTTTAATTTTGGTAATGTAAATAGTAAATAAGTTGGACATTAAAACACAACATTGTGAATTCAAACCGCACTGTCGGTTACATGAGAAGGCCCTTCAGGCCTCTGATGCTGATAAATTAAGTGAGAGTGCACTTCACGACAGACGCTATATAATTTGAACTTTTTGACTTTACTAATATGATCCTACTACATGCAACATTTAGATGAAAAATAAGCAAACCTAATGTTTCAGGTTCTTTATTTTCGGCCACATTCAATGCCCTTGTCTATCATAAACGTATTATCAGCCGTCAGCGGCATGTGGCTCGCTTTCAGCACAAGCCTCCTACTTTGTGGTTCAAAACCCAGTTGCAAGAGGCAGCTCAAACTTCACTGCTACACCGAAAAAAAACCTGAATGCCTTGCTAATATATTCATAAAAAAAATTAAAAATCAATTAGTGCTAATAGTTTCCAAGATGTGGCTATGTTGCTATTCAACCATTACTAATCAGGCTATGCAATTAATTAAAACTTAATGATCTGCTTCCATCTTTCATTAACAACATGCGGTTTTTAATTACAAAGCCATTTAAAATTAACTGGCCAATATTAATTCCAAAGGCAGAGGATCAGAGAAAGATCAACATCTCTTCACAACATATTAGAGGATCCCACTGGGGAAAAAGGATGCACTCATTTTTATTACAATTGTCATAATTCCGGGGTGCGTCACGTTTCTTGAGCCGCTTGAGATTCATTTTCGCATAATCCCAGACTGTCTGTTGCTTTTTTTTTTTTCTTTTCCTGGTAATAACTTTCTGTCTTCAATATTTAATTGGACTTTACAACCTGTTACACAGGCGAATGACACTGATAGAAACAGAAAGTGAAAGTTCTGCGGTAAATTGGAGCTTCATTTATGACAGGTCTCGGGAAGGATTTATCGGAGCTTTAATGTGTGAATTTAACGAGTTGTTCTGAAGTAAAACGATTTGGTTTCCGTCAAGTTGACGTCATTTCTTCACAAACATGTTAAGTGTTAGTTTGCCACATGGAATTGTGTTCTAGAGTGAAGTATATTTCGTACATTTGTAAAAATAACTCGCCACTCTTTCATTTTTGTCCTGACTGCCAACGGGTAGGCAATACCAGGAGATGAGCGTAAAGGAAAATGAACAAAACAAACAAATAAAAAATAACAATAGGGCAACTAAAAGCTAAAACTTGAGGCAAAGATCAAAATCAATAGAAGAAGATTGAGGTGAAAACCGAACGAAACCTGGGGGACGAAGTAGCGTGAAGGTTTTCTAGTGGCGTTTTGTCAACTGCACATTGAATAAGAAAGATAACCCCCTTCCAACCTTTTATCCCATTACACTAAATTACAAATGGGTCACGACCTCTGAGACAACACCTCCAAAAGCACAGCTCTGGGTACTCAGATGGTGACGATCAGAAGACCCAAGACATTACAATTAAAACCACAACACTTAAATCATTAGGAATGGCAAGCAAATAATAACAGGAACAGAA
Organism: Erpetoichthys calabaricus; assembly: GCF_900747795.2. NCBI lineage: Eukaryota > Metazoa > Chordata > Cladistia > Polypteriformes > Polypteridae > Erpetoichthys > Erpetoichthys calabaricus. The sequence continues at coordinate 9,718,919 of NC_041399.2, read as the reverse complement.
TCCTTGACCTCAAATATCCCAATTCAAGTACAAAAGAGCATTAAGTCCATTTTTCCACCCTCCCATGACCCATTTCAGTTTGCATACAGGTCAAACAGGTTCATAGAGGATGCCATTTCTGCTGCTCTCCTTCCAGCCCTCACCCACCTGGACTCAAAGAACTCCTATGTGCGAATGTTGTTGTTAGACTTTAATTCAGCATTCAACACACTCATTCCCCAGCAGCGAATACAAAAACTCAGCCATTTGGGACGCAAGACCTCTCTCTGCAACTAGGTGTTGGACTTTCTTACACGGAGGCCACAAAATGTGCGGGCCGGCAATATATCACCTCTAAGACCATCACGTTGAGCACAGGGGTCCCACAAGGAGTGTGTGCTCAGCCCGTTGCTCTTTACCCTGCACTACCCCACACTACGACTGTGTACCAATCTACAGTTCCAATCACATTGTCAAGTTTGCGGATGATAACAACCGTGGTCGGCCTCATCACCAACAATGACGAAGCCAACTACAGGAACGAGGTTAGCCAACTTGTCCAGTGGTGTATAAAGATTACAATCTCTTCTTGAACATGGGAAAGACCAAAGAGATTGTGGTTGATTTCAGAAGAGGTCATTCACATCAACCCCCACTTACCCATCGACAGTGCAGCTGGGGAAAGGGTGAGTAGCACCAAGTTCCTGGGGACGTACAGTGCATCCGGAAAGAATTCACAGCACATCACTTTCTCCACATTTTCTTATGTTACAGCCTTATTCCAAAATGGATTAAATTCATTTTTTTCCTCAGAAAAACACAACATCCCATAATGACAACTTGAAAAAAGTTTACTTGAGATTTTTGCAAATTTATTAAAAATAAAAAAATTGAGAAAGCACATGTACATAAGTATTCACAGCCTTTGCCATGAAGCTCAAAATTGAGCTCAGGTGCCTCCTGTTTTCCCTGATCATCCTTGAGATGTTTCTGCAGCTTAATTGGAGTCCACCTGTGGTAAATTCAGATGACTGGACATGACTTGGAAAGGCACACACCTGTCTATAGAATGTCCCACAGTTGACAGTTCATGTCAGAGCACAAACCAAGCATGAAGTTAAAGGAATTGTCTGTAGACCTCCGAGACAGGATTGTCTTGAGGCACAAATCTGGGGAAGGTTACAGAAAAATTTCTGCTGCTTTGAAGGTCCCAGTGAGCACAGTGGCCTCCATCATCCGTAAGTGGAAGAAATTTGAAACCACCAGGACTCTTGCTAGAGCTGGCCGGCCATCTAAACTGAGCGATCGGGGGAGAAGGGCCTTAGTCAGGGAGGTGACCAAGAACCTGATGGTCACTCTGTCAGAGCTCCAGAGGTCCTCTGTGGAGAGAGGAGAACCTTCCAGAAGGACAACCATCTCTGCGGCAATCCACCAATCAGGCCTATATGGTATAGTGGCCAGACGGAAGCCACTCCTTAGTAAAAGGCACATGGCAGCCCGCCTGGAGTTTGCCAAAAGGCACCTGAAGGACTCTCGGACCATGAGAAAGAAAATTCTCTGGTCTGATGAGACAAAGATTGAACTCTTTGGTGTGAATGCCAGGCATCACGTTTGGATGAAACCAGGCACCGCTCATCACCAGGCCAATACCATCCCTACAGTGAAGCATGGTGGTGGCGGCATCATGCTGTGGGGATGTTTTTCAGCTGCAGGGACTGGGAGACTAGTCAGGATAAAGGGAAAGATGACTGCAGCAACGTACAGAGACATCCTGGATGAAAACCTGCTCCAGAGCGCTCTTGACCTCAGACTGGGGCGACGGATCATCTTTCAGCAGGACAACAACCCTAAGCACACAGCCAAGATATCAAAGGAGTGGCTTCAGGACAACTCTGTGAATGTCCTTGAATGGCCCAGCCAGAGCCCAGACTTGAATCTGATTGAACATCTCTGGAGAGATCTTAAAATGGCTGTGCACCGACGCTTCCCATCCAACCTGATGGAGCTTGAGAGGTGCTGCAAAGAGGAATGGGCCAAACTGGCCAAGGATAGGTGTGCCAAGCTTGTGGCCTCATATTCAACAAGACTTGAGGCTGGAATTGCTGCCAAAGGTACATCAGCAAAGTATTGAGCAAAGGCTGTGAATACTTATGTACATGGGATTTCTCAGTTTTTTTATTTTTAATAAATTTGCAAAAACCTCAAGTAAACTTTTTTCACGTTGTCATTATGGGGTGTTGTGTGTAGAATTCTGAGGGAAAAATGAATTTAATCCATTTTGGAATAAGGCTGTAACATAACAAAATGTGGAAAAAGTGATGCGCTGGGAATACTTTCTGGATGCACTGTACATATCTGAGGACCTCTCCTGGTTAGATAACACCACATCACTTGCCAAGAAAGCTCATACCCACCTCTACTTTCTACGCCAACTGAGGAGAACACAAGTTCCACCCCCCCCCCATTGTGTGCTCTTTCTACCTTGGCACAATTGGGAGCATCCTCACCAGCTGCATCTCTGTGTGGTATGGAGGCTGCACTGCCACCTGTAGGAAGTCCCTGCAACGCATAGTGGATGCGGCCAGTAAGATCATTGGTGCCCCACTGCCCTCTCTTTAAGGACCTTTTCCACACCCGTCTCACCCGTAGAGCCATCAGCATTGCTGGTGACTCCTCCCACCCCTTGCACTCCCTTTTTAGCCTCCACAACTCAGGGAAAAGGTACCAGAGTCTCCGAGCCCACTCCACAAGAGTGTCTAACAAGCTTCATCCACCAAGCTGTCAAGATGCTGAACTCTGTCCACTACCTTCACCCCTTGCTCCCTGCCCCTGGACCGTAACAAGAGCCACTATCTACCAAGTACCCTACCTCTTTAAAACTTAAAGCCGAGAGCTGTCTTTGCCTGGAGCCACCCTGACTTATTCATGCCATTTCTTGACACCTGCTTGTTGTCTTTTTCTTTGGGGTATAAAAACTGTGTTCACAATAGGCCAAAGAAACAGAGAGCCCACTTGGCAACTCAGAGCGACTACAAGCTATAGAAGATATGACAGATTTGAATAATTTCACATGACAACCTTCCCAAGTAGTATACACTAATGGTGGAATGCCAAGATCACTATGTTGCCCAGTTTGTCAATGTTGTGGTATCACCCAAATCTTCAATCCACTAAATTTTTCATTGCATATGAACAAAGTCTTACACTTTTAAAAAAATGATTCACCTATTTGAACAAAATTGACGTTACAAGCATACTGTAAGTAGACCCAACTTCAGTTCAGTGTCTGAGTGTAAAACACAAAGTGTATTTATGGAAGAGGGAGTTTAATTAACGACGAGACTCAGAGCCTAATTAAGCAACTGGTTGGAGTTTGAGGCCCTGAATGAGTTGGTCTTCTGTTGGCTCACTCACTTCACATTTCCCTTCTGTTTGGGTGCCATTTAAGAAATGAAATGAAGAAATTCAGAGGAACAATGAAGAAATTCAGGTCATCTATGAATGATGACTTTAAAATTTGGACGTGTGGGTCAGTAGTCTTTACACCCTTGGAACCAAATTACTCGACTATTGTATAACATTTTAGTCATTATTTACCACTCTGATGTTGATCTTTCTAATCATAAAATAGGTCATTACGATAGAAATTGATGAGAAGAATTCCTAAATCGTTGCAGAATTCCAGTATTTGAGGGATCCTCTACAGCAGTGGTCCCCAACCTTTTTGACAGCAAGGACCACTTTACTAGAAGCAAATTTTTCCAGGGACCGGTGTTGTTGAGGATTCGTTGCGGGTTCATAGGGCAGTTTTATACACAATTTACACTACACTTCTATTATTATTAAGTTATTAAGCAGTTCTCAAACGTTTGCAACCCGATATTTTTCTTCTTTTTTTGCATATAACAAAGACATATGCTTTGCATTTGCCATTCCAACAGATTGCACATCACAAACATTAACAGTTATTGTTTTTTTGTGTCTGCCGTTTCTATAGGAGGGTGACAATGAGTTAAATTCCAATGGATGTTGATAAGCGATAAGAAATAGGTATCACTGGAAACCACAGAAAACAAAAACACTACGAGGAAAGTTTGAAGAAAGAAATTTATTTTACAATGTTTCTGTTTGGGGATCGTTGTGCAGAACTGAGCTGCGACCACAGATCTAACTGCTCTGTGGATGATTCATTCAAGCATTTCAAGGTCACTTCGTTGTAATGAAAGCATCTGCTGAATGTACTTCGTAGTAACGAGATTTCTATAGACTCATGTCATATGGGGAAACTGTCGGGACCATAACAATACTTTGTTGTAATACTCTCTCACCTCGGTCTCTCTCCTCTCTCTGCGACACTTGCAAAGCCCACCCGCCTGGCATTCTGAAAAGTCTGAGTGAGACTCCATTGCCGGCAGTTCTCTTGCCTGTCAGACGGCTGCAGCCCGGTACTAGGCCGCGGACCCGGGGTTGGGGACCCCTGCTCTACAGTGCCTCTTTCTCTTGCATGATTTGGCTCAAAAACTCAGGGTTGGTAGCGAGATCCTGCCCCAAGTGGAGGAGTTCAAGTATCTCGGGGTCTTGTTCACGAGTGAGGGAAGAATGGAGCGTGAGATCGACAGGCGGATCGGTGCGGCATCCACAGTAATGCAGGCGCTGCATCGGTCTGTCGTGGTGAAAAAGGAGCTGAGCCGCAAAGCGAAGCTCTCAATTTACCAGTCGATCTATGTTCCTACCCTCACCTATGGTCATGAGCTATGGGTAGTGACTGAAAGAACGAGATCGCGAATACAAGCGGCTAAAATGAGTTTCCTCCGCAGGGTGTCTGGGCTCTCCCTTAAAGATAGGGTGAGAAGCTCAGTCATCCGGGAGGGGCTCAGAGTAGAGCCGCTGCTCCTCCGCATCGAGAGGAGTCAGATGAGGTGGCTCGGGCATCTGATCAGGATGCCTCCTGGACGCCTCCCTGGTGAGGTGTTCCGGGCACGTCTAACCAGGAGGATGCCCTGGGGAAGACCCAGGACACGCTGGAGGGACTATGTCTCTCGACTGGCCTGGGAACGCCTTGGGACTCTCCCAGAAGAGCTAGAAGAAGTGGCCAGGGAGAGGGAAGTCTGGGCATCTCTGCTCAAGCTGCTGCCCCCGCGACCCGACCTCGGATAAGCGGGAGACAATGGATGGATGGATGGATGGAGGAATCAGCATATCGTCATCTCATAACAGGCTTAAGTTTCAAGTTTGCTATTTTTCTGTCCAGCCATTTTAGCTCTACCAGGGGTGACCAACTCCAGTCCTGGAGGGCCGCTGTGGCTGCAGGTTTTCATTCTAACCCTTTTCTTAATTAGTGATCTGTTTTTGCTGCTAATTAACTTCTTTTGAATTCATTTTATTTAACTTGCTCTTGAAGACTCAATTGCTTTCTTTTTCCTTAATTAGCAGCCAAACTATAATGAGATACAAAATGAGCCAAAACAACTGGTGTCCATCATACAATATCTGAAAATAAAGAAAGTTGAAGGTCTCAGGAATGCTGATCTGCTCTTACAAAAGAGAAAATCCACAATTTTAGAAATGTCTGCTAATGCACAATGAGAACAGCAACAAGCCAAGGAATTAAAGAGCGAGTTTAATTAACGACAAGACTCAGAGCCTAATTAAGCAACTGGTTGGAGTTTGAGGCCCTGAATGAGTTGGTCTTCTGTTGGCTCCCTCACTTTACATTTCACTTCTGTTTGGGTGCCACTTAAGGAAAGAAATGAAGAAATTCAGAGGAACGATGAAGAAATTCTGGGAAACATTTCTTAAAAACCAAGTCAATTAAAATTAATTGAAAAGAAGTTAATTAGCAGCAAAAACAGATCACTAATTAAGAAAAGGGTTAGAATGAAAACCTGCAGCCATGGCGGCCCTCCAGGACTAGAGTTGGTCACCCACGCACCATCCTCAAGAAACCTTCACACACAGACAGATACACACTCATCTTAGAATTATCAATGTTTTTAGTATTAGTGGACACTTAAAATGTCGAGATCCGTCGAAATCCAGAGAACAAACGTTTTGACAAATCTAAAGCTTTTGCTACTCCCACATAGACAATAGGTCATGGTGGGGGACGGCGCAAAGCAAAAACTGATAGTTATTAGGTAGTTAAACTTCAAACGTGAGGTACGAGTTAAGTCAGATCTCATTGAGCCTGTCAAAGCATGACATACAATAGAACTCATTTCTCAGTATATAGCCACTATAGATGTAGTCAGGGGCGGCACGGTGGCACATTGGGTGGGTAGCGCTGCTACCTCACAGTTAGGAGACCCAGGTTCACTTCCCGGGTCCTCCCTGCGTGGTGTTTGCATGTTCTCCCCGTGTCTGTGTGGGTTTCCTCCCACAATCCAAAGACATGCACGTTAGGTGCATTGGCGATCCTAAATTGTCCCTAGTGTGTGCTTGGTGTGTGGGTGTGTGTGTGTCCTGCGGTGGGCTGGCGCCCTGCCCGGGGTTTGTTCCCTGCCTTGCGCCCTGTGTTGGCTGGGGTTGGCTCCAGCAGACCCCCGTGACCCTGTGTTAGGATATAGCGGGTTGGACAGTTGGCATGGACGGTAGCTAATAAAAGTAGTTTGTGTGTAACAGGACTGTATGAAATACCAGCCAAAGTGTGGAAGAGTTTAGGAGAAGATGTGTTGTGAGGTCGAATGCAGAATGCAGAACTGTGGGATTTTACCCATCTATAAGGAGAAGGGAAGATATTCAGGATTGTGAACTTGTGAGAGATAAAGCTGATGTCACACACAATGGAAACTTGGGGAAGCAGTATAGAGAGAAGGCTTAGGGAAGAGACCACCATAGAGGAGGAACAGTTTGGTTTTATGCCAGGGAGAGGAACAACTGATGCAGTCTTTGCATTGAGGCAACTCATAGAGAAGCATTTAAAAAAATGGAAAGGTGTGCATGTGCTGTTTATTCATTTGGAGAAGGATAGAGTGGCACGTCAAGAGGTTTTTTGAGAGACATAGGAGGACCAGAGAAGTGTGTGAGGAGTGTCCAGGATATGTACGGCGGAGTGACAGATGAGGAACAGATGAGATTCCAGTTATATAAGGTCTGCACCCGGGATCTTCCTTGAAGTCCTCATCTCTGTGATCTGGTTATGGATGGGTTGAGTTATGGGATAAAAAACACAATCCCCCTGGTGCAGGCTGATGACATTGTGAGAAAAGAGAAAGTGGAGAGGAAGTTGGAAGAATGGAGAAGTTTTTTGTAAGATACAGGACTGAAGATAAACAGAAAGAAGAAGACAGAACATATGCGTTTCGATGATGATCAGGATTCAGAAGTTAACCTGCAGGGAGAGCTCTTGAAAAGAGTGGTGAATTTTGAATATCTAGGACCAGTGGTAGTCCAAGACGGAAAACTAGATGCAGAGAAAACCCATAGAGTGCCGTGTGGATGGAACAACTGGAAGAAGATATCAAGAGAATTGTGCGATTGAAGAATTAAGGAGACAGTTAAAGGTTTTTAAGACAGTGATATGACCAGCAATGATGTATGGAGATTAGTTAAAAGGAGAAGAAGTTGGATGTGGCAGAAATGAGAATGCTGAGATGAATGTGTGGAATTACAAAAAAAGGACAGAATAAGAAATGAGACAATCAGAGGTGCGACAAAAGTGGGAGAGATATCTGCGAAAGAATAGGAATGTAGATGGAGGAGGTATGAACATGTCATGAGAAGAGGCAATGAAGATGTGGGCCAAAGAATGATGGGAATGGGAGTCCAGAGGAAGAGAAAGCGAGGGAGACCAAAGTGGAGGTGGATGGATAAAGTCAAAGAAGAGAGAGAGATAGAGGTTAGGAGCACTCGCTGATACAACGCATTGCTGCAGTCACCACACGACAAACCAACTCAGGATCCAGATTAGGACCTGAGTGCAGCCATGCAACAGGTGACACCTCAGTACCACACTAGTTCAGATGGAGTAGAACAGTGTGAAGATTTTTATGGTGGCTAGAGTGCCAATTCTGCCACCAACCCCCAAGTTTTTCCCTTCAGGTTGGAGGGCTCTGGATGCAGATGAACATCATACCCAGGACGGAGAAATTGCAGGTTAAGGGCCTCACTCAAGGGCCAAATAGAGCAGAGCCCCTTTTGGCGTTTACGGGATTCGAACTGGCAACCTTCCGATTATCAGTGCAGATCCCTAGCCTCAGAGCCACCACTCCACCAAAGTTAAAGAAGATCTGAAGGAAAAGGGTCTGACTGAGGAGGAGGTGCGGGGCCGAGCTGTGTGGTGAAGGTTCATCAAGCACGTCAACCTCACATAGAAGTGGGAAAACATGAATAGGAGGAAGAAGAAATTTGTGCCTATAGTCTTGAGACTCCTATTTGTAACATTTTATTGATCGCCTGTGTTTCTTCTTTTAAGCTGGCTTACTCTTTATTTCTCTCTCACTAAAGAATGCCTGGGTTATTAGTGTCAGAGACTTGTGTGGAAGTCAGCGTCACCTTCTTAAAAGAAAATGATATTAAAAATACGGCATTAAAGATAATGAAATCATTTTCCAGTCAAAAATTACATTTTATATAGATGTCTTAAAACACATAATCTTTTTTTTTTTCTTTCCCCTGTTCTCTTTTCAATCTCATTTCTGAAGAAACGCTTTTCGAGGGAAAAAAAAAAAAAAAGTAAAATCTAATTGATGAAAATTGCTTTACTCTCAAACTCATTTGCCCAGGAATTACCGCGCTTTCATTGCACCTCGGCTGCTTTTAGTGATAGTTTATTCTTCGCTTATGCAAATTCTATTAATAAATATCTTTTGGAAACTCTACCGCTGAACCTTCAAAGAGGAGTGAGTAATCTGTTCAGTTATCTCCTTAGTGTGCGTGCGATGCTGTCCATCTTGAGGAAAAGACTCGGCGGATTTGCTGCATTTCAACATTAATGATTGTGACAATCAAAAAGAAAGCAAGGAAGCCGGAAAGAAAACAAAAAAGACTCCTTCTTATCAAATTAAAAGTTTGGTCAAAATATTTTGCGTTTGTTGTTCCAAATAACAAATCTTCTTCTTCTTCTTTCAGCTGCTCCCGTTAGCGTTTGCCACAGCGGATCATCTTCTTCCATATCTTCCTGTCCTCGTCATCTTGCTCTGTCACACCCATCACCTGCATGTCCTCTCTCACCACATCCATAAACCTTCTCTTAGGCCTTCCTCTTCTCCTCTTACCTGGCAGCTCTATCCTTAGCATCCTTCTCCCAATATCCGCAGTATCTCTCCTCTGCACATGTCCAAACCAACACAATCTCAATCTCTCTGACTTTGTGTCCCAACCGTCCAACTTGAGCTGACCCTCTAATGTCCTCATTTCTAATCCGGTCCTCGTCACACCCAATGCAAATCTTAGCATGTTTAACTCTGCTACCTCCAGCTCTGTCTCCTGTTCCACCGTCTCCAGCCCATATAACATAGCTTGTCTCGCTACCGTCCTGTAGACCTTCCCTTTCACTCTTGCTGATATCCGTCTGTCACAAATGACTCCTGACACTCTTCTCCACCCACTCCACCCTGCCTGCACTCTCTTCTTCACCTCTCTTCCACAATCCCCATTACTCTGTACTGTTGATCCCAAGTATTTAAACTCCTCCACCTTCACCAACTCTACTCCTTGCATCCTCACCATTCCACTGATCTCCCTCTCATTCACACACATGTATTCTGTCTTGTTTCTACTGACCTTCATCCCTCTCCTCTCTAGAGCATATCTCCACCTCTCCGGGGTATTCTCAACCTGCTCCCTACTATCGCTACAGATCACAATGTCATCAGTAAACATCATAGTCCTAAGGGACTCCTGTCTAATCTCGTCTGTCATCCTGTCCATCACCATTGCAACTAAGAAAGGATCCCTGATGTAATTCCACCTCCACCTTGAATGCATCCATCACTCCTACCGCAGACCTCACCACAGTCACACTTCCCTCGTACATATCCTGTACAACTCTTACGTACTTCTCTGCCACTCCCGACTTCCTCATACAATACCACAGCTCCTCTCAGTCACCCTGTCTTTCTCCAGGTCCACAAAGACACAATGCAACTCCTTCTGGCCTTCTCTCTACTTCACCATCAACATCCTCAGAGCAAACATCACATCTGTGGTGCTCTTTCTTGGCATGAAACCATTCTGCTGCTCACTAATCATCACCTCACTTCTTAACTGAGCTTCCACTACTCTTTCCCATAACTTCATGCTGTGGCTCATCAATTTTATCCCCCTGTAGTTACTACAGTCCTGCACATCCCCCTTATTCTTAAATATCGGCACCAGTACACTTCTTCTCCACTCCTCTGGCATCCTCTCACTTTCCAAGATTATATTAAACGATCTGGTTAAAAACTCCACTGCCATCTGTCCTAAACACCTCCATACTTCCAGAGGTATGCCATCTGGACCAACGGCCTTTCCATTTTTCATCCTCTTCATAGCTGTCCTTACTTCCTCCTTGGTAATTCGTTGCACTTCCTGATTCACTATCTCCACATCATCCAACCTCTTCACTCTCTCGTTCTCTTCATTCATCAGCCTCTCAAGGTACTCTTTCCATCTGCTCAACACACTCTCCTCACTTGTGAGTACGTTTCCATCTTTATCGTTTATCACCCTAACCTGCTGCACATCTTTCCCAGCTCGGCCCCTCTCTTTAGCCCACTGGTCCTTTTCTCCTTTCTTAGTGTCCAACCTCTCATACCACTCATCATACGCCTTTTCTTTAGCCTTTGCCACCTCTCTCTTCACCTTGCACCTTATCTCCTTGTACTCTTGTCTACTTTCTTCATCTCTCTGACTATCCCACTTCTTCTTTGCCATCCTCCTCCTCTGAATAAGTTCCCAACAACGAATTATCAGAGCAATTAGTAAACTCACCGCTCCGTTTCAGTTCAATACTGGCATCCAAAATGCAGTTTGAAAATATGAGCAAAAAAAAAAAAAAAAAAACCTTTTTGATGGTTTTCTTGTAGTCATCACTTAATATTTTCTGCTTGATTTTGAAAATGATTTTAAAGTTGTTTTTAGCTCAGAGAAGAAGGCCAAGATTTTACTTCTGATTTCAAATCAAATCTATGTAAATAAAATCCTGAATGTCAGCAGCAGAACCAGTTTTCAGAAAATTTTGAATGTGCCTTGCCATTGGTCCAATTTAAAGTAAAGCCAATAGGTAGAGGAGTCTCTGGCACCGCCCACTAGTGCTTCAAAATCCTATCTGATTGATAGGCAGGACTTTGTTAGGTCCAGCTCAGCGCCAGTCACACAAGGAGTCCCTCAAGGTCCGGCCCTCAGCCCTCTGCTCTTCTGCATCTACATGCTTCCCCTTGGCCATATTATCCGTACTCTTGGACCAGATTTAACACTGGAATAGGGGGGCTCTGAGGCTAAGGATCTGCATTGGTATCCAGAAGGTTGCCGGTTCAAATCCCCGTCACTGCTAAAAGAGATCCTACTCTGTTGGGCCCTTGAGCAAGGCACTTAACTTACAATTGCTGCAGGGGCGCTGTACAATGGCTGACCCTGCGCTCTGACCCCAAGGAGTATGCGAAAAACGAACAAATTCCTAATACAAGAAATTGTATAAGGCGAAATAAAGAACTAAAAGAAAAAAGATACTCAGATCCATTTCAGTATTAAAGTTGGAAGTTCATCACAGTTTGCTCTGCACAAAACTTGCCTCAGTGAAATTAACAGCTGGATGAAATATAAGCCTCAGCTTAAGATAATGGGCTTCTTTTCAATCACTCTCGGTAATGATATCATCAGACATTCTTCTGCTAGGACTCATTTTGGATTCCTTCCATTCTTATTTTACTTACATAAATCACATTAACAAACGTTCTTAATGACAAATTCAATGTATATGTCTCTGTTATATGCCATTTGTTATTTGTAAAGGCAGTGTTAATGTTTGTGATGCACCACCTGTTGGAATGACAAATACCATGCAATTAAGTACTGTAAAAAATAGCTTTGCTACCTGTCTAACATGGGTTTAAATCTAAGTAATCAACCTAGACCTCTGTGTTAACATTTGCAGTACACCATGTAATGCATATGTCTCTGTTATTTGCCATTTTGTATGGGATTTGTAAAAGCAGTGTTAATGTTTGTGATGTGCCATCTGTTGGATCGACAAATGCAATGCATTTAAATATTATAATCGTTTGTAATGTTCCATCTGTTAGAATGAAAAATGCAATGTATTTTATTACCGCAAAACTAGCTCTGCTACCTGTCTAGCATGGGTTTAAATATAATTTATCAACCTTAGACCTTTGTGTTAACATTTGTAGTGCACCATGTAATGCATGTGTCTCTGTTGTATACCATTTAGTATGGGTTTCACAAAAGCAGTGTTAATGTTTGTGACGAGCCATCGGTTGGATTAAGAAATGCAATGCATTTAAAAATTACAAATGTTTGTTATGTACCACCTGTTGGAATGACATGTCTCTGTTATATGCAATTTGGTATGGGATTCATAAAACCAGTGTTAATACTGATGATGAATGTTGGTGATGATCCATCTGTTGGAAAGACAAATGCAAAGTATATGTCTCTGTTATATACAGTACCATTTGGTTTGGGATTCAAAAAGCAGTGTTAGTGCTAGTGATGCACCATCTGTTGGAATGACAAATACAGTGCTTATGTCTCTGTTATATGCAATTTGGTATGGAATTCATAAAAGCAGTGTTAATGTTTGTGATGCGCCATCTGTTGGAATGACAGAGACAAAGAAACCAGACAGACCCACAGACAGATGTTATGTATTTGATCTTTTGTCTGCTTTTTCCTTGTTGTTCATTTTGAATTTCTTTGAAGTGTTCTGAGCATGGGAAAGGTTCTATATTGATAAACAATTATTATTATTATTATTTTATTAAAATAAGATGACACATTTAACCTACAAGAATTTGATAATAAATAAATCATCATCTTGGAAAAGTAACTATTAAATTCAAATCCTAAATCAATTTAACATTTGGAAAAAAAAAGAAACTTTCCTGTTATTTCAGTGTTCATAAAGCAAAATATCTGCAACTTTGGAAAATATTTGTACATTTCCAAATGCAGGAAAGATACAGGCAATGTTTTATTTGTTTCATTTTTACCTGAAAATATCCAAAAAGCGAATAGTGTTGTAAGGAAAAAGTCAGTAGGCAAACCTTTACTATCAGAGGATGGTGCTGATAAAATCAGAAAATCACTTGTGCAGAACTCCGTGAAATCAATTTTTCCGTGTGTTTACGGTTTAGAATTATCAAAACATAACACCGTCCAAAAACATCTTGAATAAATGAAATTCAGTGTTTACAGAATTCAAGCAAGACAAGACATTAAACATGCTGTTCAGCCTAAGAGAAAGAGACGTGTAGTGTTGTATCTCAGTAAACCTGTTAATGAGTCTAATATATTGAATCACATTAGTTACCTAAAAATGTTTAACATTAAAATTGTTTATAAATGAAGGTAAGACAATATGTCTAAATATACATACCCTTTTATTCAGGTGGGTAAGTGTCTGTGTATCTCTGTGTCTGTCTGGTTGCTATGTCTCTGTCATTCCAACAGATGGCACATCACAAACATTTATAGTAATGAAGTGCATTGTATTTGTTGTTCGAACAGATGCCACATCACCAACATTAATTAACACTGTTTTTACAAATCTCATACCAAATGGTATATAAAAGAGACATATACATGGCACTTGTCATTTCAGCAGATGGTGCATCACCAACACTAACTCTGCTTTTTGAATCCCAAACCAAATGGTATATAAGAGACATATACTTTGCATTTGTCATTCCAACAGATGAATCATTACCAACTTTAACACTGCTTTTAAAAATCAGATACCAAATGGCATATTACGTGTGGTTGTATATTGTGGCAGATGACAAGGGACCTTGCCCCACTGGGATGCCTGGAGCAGGGAAGGACTGGGAGAGGGGCAATATCTCCCCTGGGCGCAAGAAGGAGCCCGCAACCCCCCGATTTCCATCAAGGACCACGGATACGGAGCTGTGAAGCTCAATCCTGTGGGGGTCCGTGGCCAACCCCAGGATGGTTCCCGAGCCCTAGAGAACAGCACTTCCACCACACCAGGAAGTGCTGCTGCTCCAGGAACTGTGTACGCCAGAGTGCTTCTATCTCAGAGCACCTGGAGGTCATCCGGGGCATTATAAAAGGGGCCGCCTCACTCCATTCGGGGAGCCGGAATCAGGAGGAGGAAGACGGAGCTTGCGAGAGAGGAGTGGAGGCGGACGAAGAGAGGAAAAAGGACTGAATAGTTGTGTGTGAGTTGGTGGAACCAGTTTGTACACATTGTAAGTAAACACGTGTGTTGTGGACGTTGGTGTCATGTCTGTCTGTGGCCGGGCTATCTGTTACAATGTATATTGTGTATGCAAAGTATGCTTTTAATGTATGCATGCATTTTTTTTTTCTGCCATCTGTTGCAATTACAAATGCAAATGCCTCTGTTATATGCCATTTGGTATGGGATTTGTAAAAGTAGTGTTATTGTTTGTGTAGAAGCCATCTGTTGGAATGTCTAATTCAATGCATTTTATTACTACAAACTAACTGGATTTAAATCTAAGTAATCAACTTAGACCTCTGAGATTATGTTTGCAGTGCACCATGTAATGCATATGTCTCTGTTATATGCCAATTAGCATGGGATTCATAAAAGCAGTGTTAATGTTTGTGTGACAAACGCAATGCATTTTAATACTATAAATATTTGTAATTTGCCATCTGTTGGAATTGGAAATTGAGTGCAATTTATTATGATAAGTGTCTGTGATGCTTTTAGAATGACAAATGCAATGGACATGTCTCTGTTACATTACATTTAGTATGCGATTCATAAAAGTGGTGTTAAAGTTTTAGATGCACCATCTGTTGGAATGATGAGAGACATAGCAACCTGATGAACACACAGACACATTCTTTTTTTTAAAGTGGATTATATAAACTACAATGTGTATATTCAAGTATACATACCATTCAAAAATGATGATATTGTTAGTGACAGTAGTTTATATCCTGATTGGCATACCCATGCACATATACCGTATCGCCTTCATTTTGTGCTCTTCACGCAAGGCAGTACCTGCAACGGACTTCTTCTTCCTTTTTCGGAATCACCGTTCAACAACCTAATCTGTTTGAAATTTTCAAAGGACCCTGTTGCAAACATATTTATTACAGTCAATAAGTCAATCGATCCAAGGCCATCACAAAGCATTGTGCTAAAGTGGAGTGATGGGACACAAAACTTTACCAGTTGTTGCAAATACAAATTAACTGATCATCGTTTATAGGCTAGCCGGGCCAACTGCTATTGAAGCAGACAAAGCACCATGGCATTATGATTACAGTGATTGTTGCACAGTGGATTTAGAAGCCTTCCTTGAACGGCGGCACTCAAGAGCCTGTAATTTCCATGCGGCATCTTTTATGTAACCACTAAGCACAGGCATCTCCCCCAAATCCTTCTTTACATTCCCTAGAAGCTCATATCATCTGCGGAGTGTG
The DNA here is from genome assembly GCF_900747795.2 of Erpetoichthys calabaricus. Lineage (NCBI taxonomy): Eukaryota > Metazoa > Chordata > Cladistia > Polypteriformes > Polypteridae > Erpetoichthys > Erpetoichthys calabaricus. The sequence continues at coordinate 9,703,352 of NC_041399.2, read as the reverse complement.
TCAGGGTGGCACACTAAAACACAGACTATGGCGTGTAATTATGTCAGCTAATTAGGACCGGAATAGTCCATTTTGGAATGAACTGCCTTCTCAGAGAGCATTTCAGATAACTGACACTCTCTTCATGAAGGGTCGCCATGGAACATTCATGGGAGTTCTGATACACATACTGTAGCTTTTCTCTTTCTGTGTGCTATAATTAACATGGAAAAATGTCTTAAAGTGTGGTTTCAATAATATGACATTTTACATTTTGATTCAGAAAAGCTATTGCCTAAATCCAGTCCCGTAATACACACACTCCATATCAATTTACAGAATTCAGAAAGTGGGTGGAGAAGAGTGTCAGGAGTCATTTGTGACAGACGGGTGTCAGCAAGAGTGAAAGGGAAGGTCTACAGGATGGTAGTGAGACCAGCTATGTCATATGGGCTGGAGACGGTGGCACAGGAGACAGAGCTGGAGGTGGCAGAGTTAAAGATGCTAAGATCTGCATTGGGTGTGACGAGGACGGACAGGATTAGAAATAAGGACATTAGAGGGTCAGCTCAGGTTGGGAGACAAAGTCAGAGAGGTGAGATTGCGTTGGTGTGCACATGTGCAGAGGAGAGATGCTGGGGATATTGGGAGAAGGATGCTAAGGATAGAGCTGCCAGTGAAGAGGAGAAGAGGAAGGCCTAAGAGAAGATTTATGGATGTGGTGAGAGAGGACATGCAGGTGATGGGTGTAACAGAGAGAACAGCCAGATATGGAAGAAGATGATCCACTGTGGCAACCCCTAACGGGAGCAGCCGAAAGAAGAAGAAGAAAGTATTCAGACCCCTTCCCTTTCTGCACAATCTGACGAATCTACAAGATTTCATTTTAAATGGAGAAATTTGCCATTTTTACCCATCAACCTACACTCCTTAACCCATAATGACAAAGTGGGAGCAAGTGTTCAGAACATCTTGCAAATTTATTGTAAATCAAAAACTGAAATCTCTCCTTCTTACTAGCATTCTGACCCATTGCTGTGGCAAGTTATGGTCAGGTGCATCTTCTCCTTGAGATGCATCTAGAACTTGATTGTAGTCCACCCGTAGCAAACTGAATTGATCGGACATCGTTTAGAAAGTCACACGTGTACCTGTGTATACTGTAGGTACACCCACTGCATGACAGGACAAAAAAAAACAAGCCATTAAGTCCAAGGGACTCTCTGTAGACATCCATAGTTATGTTTTCCATCCATCCATTATCCAACCTGCTATATCCTAACACAGGGTCACAGGGGTCTGCTGGAGCCAATCAGAGCCAACACAAGGCGCAAGGCAGGAAACAAACCCTGGGCAGGGCGCCAGCCCACCACAGTAGTTATGTTTTATCAAACATAAATCATATTAGTTGGGTGGCACGGTGGCACAGTGATAGCTCTGCTGCTTCTCTGTAAGGAGATCTGGGTCTGTGTCCTGGGTCCTTCCTTTGTGCAGTTCTGGTGTTTCCTTTGGGTGCTCCAGTCTCCTCTCACTATCCAAAGACATGCTTGCTTGGTGAACTACTGATGCTAAATTGGCCAGTGTGTGAGTGTGTGTGTGTGTGTGCGCGTGTGTTCACCCTGAAATGGACTAGCACTCTGTTCCAGATTTGTTCCTGCCTTACACTATAAGCTAGCTAAGATAGACTCCAGCACTTCCCTGCCACCCTGGTATGGAATAAGCAAGCAGAAAATGACATGACATAAATCCTAGTACTGATATATCTGTATATATTGTAAGAACAAGAGGACACATCAAAAAGGGTTAGGGCACCCATGGGCAACCCTGTATAGCTGAAATTTCAAAAGAAAAACAAAATGCGAGTAACTGCATTTAAGAAACATCTTTACAGATAGGAGTCTGGTTCTGACTGATCAGAAGATTGTGGAGCTTCTGGTTATGAGGCCTTCCAGCAGGAGGAGGCGGGTCCAGGAAGATGGACACCAGAAGTGACATTGTTGGTGGAAAAACTGTCCATCATCCAGAGGGATGAAATGAGAAGGCATTATCGCACAGTGCCAACCCCTGGAGTGTTGGAGAATTAACATCACCAGAGCCCTTAAATTGTCCCCTATACACACGTGCATTACAATATTTACAGTATACAGTTAGGTCCATAAATATTTGGACAGAGACAACTTTTTTCTAATTTTGGTTCTGTACGTTACCACAATGAATTTTAAATAAAACAACTCAGATGCAGTTGAAGTGCAGACTTTCAGCTTTAATTCAGTGGGGTGAACAAAACGATTGCATAAAAATGTGAGGCAACTAAAGCATTTTTTGAACACAATCCCTTCATTTCAGGGGCTCAAAAGTAATTGGACAATTGACTCAAAGGCTATTTCATGGGCAGGTGTGGACAAGTCCGTCGTTATGTCCTTATCAGTTAAGCAGATAAAAGGCCTGGAGTTGATTTGAGGTGTGGTTCTTGCATGTGGAAGATTTTGCTGTGAACAGACAACATGCGGTCAAAGGAGCTCTCCATGCAGGTGAAAGAAGCCATCCTTAAGCTGCGAAAACAGAAAAAAACAATCCGAGAAATTGTTGCAATATTACGAGTGGCAAAATCTACAGTTTGGTCCATCCTGAGAAAGAAAGCAAGCACCGGTGAACTCAGCAACGCAAAAAGACCTGGACGTCCACGGAAGACGACAGTGGTGGATGATCGCAGAATCATTTCCATGGTGAAGAGAAGCCCCTTCACAACAGCCAACCAAGTGAACAACACTCTCCAGGGGGTAGGCGTATCGATATCCAAGTCTACCATAAAGAGAAGACTGCACGAAAGTAAATACAGAGGGTGCACTGCAAGGTGCAAGCCACTCATAAGCCTCAAGAATAGAAAGGTGAGATTCGACTTTGCTAAAGAACATCTAAAAAAAAACAGCACAGTTCTGGAAAAACATTCTTTGGACAGATGAAACCAAGATCAACCTCTACCAGAATGATGGCAAGAAAAAAGTATGGAGAAGGCGTGGAACAGCTCATTATCCAAAGCATACCACATCATCTGTAAAACACGGTGGAGGCAGTGTGATGGCTTGGGCGTGCATGGCTACCAGTGGCACTGGGACACTAGTGCTTATTGATGATGTGACACAGGACAGAAGCAGCCGAATGAATTCTGAGGTGTTCAGAGACATACTGTCTGCTCAAATCCAGCTAAATACAGCAGTCAAATTGATTGGGTGGCGTTGCATGATACAGATGGACAATGACCCAAAACATACAGCCAAAGCAACCCAGGAGTTTATTAAAGCAAAGAAATGGAAAATTCTTGAATGGCCAAGTCAGTCACCTGATCTTAACCCAACTGAGCAGGCATTTCACTTGTTGAAGACTAAACTTCAGACAGAAAGGCCCACAAACAAACAGCAACTGAAAGCTGCTGCAGTAAAGGCCTGGCAGAGCATTAAAAAGGAGGAAACCCAACATCTGGTGATGTCCAGGAGTTCAAGATTTCAGGCTGTCATTGCCAGCAAAGGGTTTTCAAGCAAGTATTAGAAATGGACATTTTATTTCCAGTTATTTAATTTGTCCAATTACTTTTGAGCCCCTGAAATGAAGGGATTGTGTTCAAAAAATGCTTTAGTTGCCTCCCATTTTTATGCAATCGTTTTGTTCACCCACCTGAATTAAAGCTGAAAGTCTGCACTTCAACTGCGTCTAAGTTGTTTCATTTAAAATTGATTGTGGTAATGTACAGGACCAAAATGAGAAAAAAGTTGTCCCTGTCCAAATATTTATGGACCTAACTGTATGTGACATCATTTGCAGTTCTGGGACTCCTGAACCCATCGCTTCTACCTCACCCCTTCATAACCAGTGCCACCACACCATCTTTTTGTAGTCTAAGGACAGACTTGTTCCTGGAAAGACATTTCTCACCTCCGGTGTTAAGCTAGTCAGTCAGTCATTACCCAACCCGCTATATCCTAACACAGGGTCACAGGGGTCCGCTGGAGCCAATCCCAGCAAGCATAGGGCTCAAAGCTGGGTGCCAGCCCACTGCAAGACACACACACCCACACACCAATCACACACTAGGGACAATTTAGGACCGCCAATCCACCTAACCTGCATGTCTTTGGACTGTGGGAGGAAACTGGAGTACCAGGTGTAGAACATTCAAACGCCACGCAGGGAGGACCCAGGAAGCAAACCCAGGTCTCCATACCGCAAGGCAGCAGCGTTACCACTGCGCTACCATGCTGTGCCTCTGGTGTTAATAATGGTTTTTAAAGAATTTCTTACAAATTTAACGACCCTCTACTTTTCTTTTCCTTTCTCTGTATCTAGTGGTGGCACTTGGTGCCCGCTGCTCCACCCACAAGCTTTTCTTCTGTCCTTAAAAAGTCATCTGAAACACTGGGAGCCTTGGAATCAGTGGATGGAAAGGTTCTTGCCCAGCCTGGACTCGACTATAGGTGTGGGTGGTCAGTTGACAGAGGGGTCCAGGACTGTGACTGGGTCTGACTGACTGTGGATACCCCTGAGGTTTCTTATTCTCCATTTTTTGCTGCAGACTGAAGTTCTTGCCTTCCACTCCTCCATCGTCAACTGTCCATACCTCAACAGTGAATTAATGGACGGTTAGTGCTGGTGTCCATTTATGTTAATCACTATCAACCTACTTCGCTTACTTGTGTGTGTGTTCAAACAAATCTGTGTCTATATGTGTACTAATTCTGTATTTAGTAATTTGTAGAATCTGTCCTTGCATTTCACGTGAGAACTTGTCACAAGTATTCTGCACCTGAACTCAGTGAAGAGCGCGTTATGAAAATAAACTGAATTGAATTGAACTGAATGCTCAAATTGGCATCGGTGTTCAAATTCCAGCCTGGCTACAATGTCTAAGAAATGTATACTTTCTTCTCACTATACTCCACTTTTCCTCTCACTTTCTTGTGAAGTGCGTGTTAGGGAGTCTGGCATCACAAAGCACATATTAGGAGGTAGCAGAGACTCCCCACGTCGCCCAGCCATTTGTTTTGTATTTGTAGTCATAATGGGAATTGAGGTAGGGGTAATAGCAAGGGGGCTCAGATGAGGGCTTTTCTAACAGCCACCCTTTTTGACCTCCCTTAGCTCTACTGCTTATTATTTATTTATTTTTTTTACTTTATGTTTTTTGGATTTCTGGATTATATTTCTTTACAGTATGTTCTTTCAGAACTTGCTTTGAAGGGACCCTTTTCCAGTGTTTTGGACTCTCCTTTGACACTAGCTTATAAATACCTTCTGCCTAGCCTTACAGTGACCATATGTTCTCGGATTTGATAACAAATGACGATTGTTTCTTACTTTGCTCACTATTGTTCTCTTTCAGTTTGCCCAATGGAGGGGCTTCGCATTTAGTATTCAGGCAAACTGCCTTTTCTTGCCTGAGAAGAAACAGCTGTGGGGTGTTAAAGATTAGAAAACCATTTTTTGACTTGTTAGAAAGAGAGATTTTACTGTTTTGAAAGCTGACTTTTTAAAGTTTATTTTTATTTCCTTACCTGTGAAAACTTTACATTTTTTCCCATTTAATTTTTAGCCGGAGTATCTGTTGGCAGATAATTGGTTGTTAAAAGCCTATGCCTTGTTATTAAAGAGCACCTTCCTAGACCCACATAAATTCAAACACAGCACTGGTAACTCTTTGTCCGAGATTACGGATGTAGGAGAAAAATGTATCAGCACATTCAAATATTAGGAAATGAGATCATATGTATTATTTCTTCTTATATAATACGCTACCGTGGCTGTTTGTTTGTCTGTCCAGGATTTTAAATCACCTGTAGCTTGCAAACCATTTGACCCATTGACCTGAAATGTGGTACATACTGGTGCTGGTCATAAAATTAGAATATCATGACAAAGTTGATTTAGTTCAGTAATTCCATTCAAAAAGTGAAACTTGTATATTAGATTCATTCATTACACACAGACTGATGTATTTCAAATGTTTATTTCTTTTAATGTTGATGATTATAACTGACAACTAATGAAAGTCCCAAATTCAGTATCTCGGAAAATTAGAATATCAATTAAGACCAATGCAAAAAAAGGATTTTTAGAAATGTTGGCCAACTGAAAGGTATGAACATGAAAAGTATGAGCATGTACAGCACTCAATATTTAGTTGGGGCTCCTTTGGCCTGGATTACTGCAGCAATGCGGCGTGGCATGGAGTCGATCAGTCTGTGGCACTGCTCAGGTGTTATGAGAGCCCATGTTGCTCTGATAGTGGCCTTCAGCTCTTCTGAATTGTTGGGTCTGGCGTATTGCATCTTCCTCTTCACAATACCCCATAGATTTTCTATGGGGTTAAGGTCAGGTGAGTTTGCTGGCCAATCAAGAACAGGGATACCATGGTCCTTAAACCAGGTACTGGTAGCTTTGGCACTGTGTGCAGGTGCCAGGTCCTGTTGGAAAATGAAATCAGCATCTCCATAAAGTTCGTCAGCAGCAGGAAGCATGAAGTGCTCTAAAATTTCCTGGTAGATAGCTGCGTTGACCTTGGACCTCAGAAAACACAATGGACCAACACCAGCAGATGACATGGCACCCCAAACCATCACTGACTGTGGAAACTTTACACTGGACCTCACGCAACATGGATTCTGTGCCTCTCCTCTCTTCCTCTACACTCTGGGACCTAGATTTCCAAAGGAAATGCAAAATTGACTTTCATCAGAAAGCAGCAGTCCAGTCCTTTTTGTCTTTAGCCCAGGCGAGACGCTTCTGACGCTGTCTCTTGTTCAAGAGTGGCTTGACACAAGGAATGCGACAGCTGAAACCCATGTCCTGCATACGTCTGTGCGTGGTGGTTCTTGAAGCACTGACTCCAGCTGCAGTCCACTCTTTGTGAATCTCCCACACATTTTTGAATGGGTTTTGTTTCACAATCCTCATCAGAGTGCGGTTATCCCTATTGCTTGTCCACTTCTTTCTACCACATCTTGTCCTTCCCTTCGCCTCTCTATTAATGTGCTTGGACACAGAGCTCTGTGAACAGCCAGCCTCTTTAGCAATGACCTTTTGTGTCTTGCCCTCCTTGTGCAAGGTGTCAATGGTCGTCTTTTGGACAACTGTCAAGTCAGCAGTCTTCCCCATGATTGTGTAGCCTACAGAACTAGACTGAGAGACCATTTAAAGGCTTTGGCAGGTGTTTTGGGTTAATTAGCTGATTAGAGTGTGGCACCAGGTGTCTCAAATATTGAACCTTTTCACAATATTCTAATTTTCCGAGATACTGAATTTGGGACTTTCATTAGTTGTCACTTATAATCATCAACATTAAAAGAAATAAACATTTGAAATACATCAGTCTGTGTGTAATGAATGAATCTAATATACAAGTTTCACTTTTTGAATGGAATTACTGAAATAAATCAACTTTGTCATGATATTCTAATTTTATGACCAGCACCTGTATATACTACGTGAAGTCTACTATACACTTTCAGGGTGAGGATTGACATCCAAGGTTCAAAGTTCAACCCAGGAAGGTCAAGGTCAAAAATCAAATAACCGGTAGCCTGAAATTTGGCACACATATACTACACTGAAACTCAGCACTATAGCTTTATATTAAAAGCGCAGAGTTTTGGAATTATTACTCTTTTTAATTTCATTTTATTTTATTGTAGAATCAACTCTCGGCAGTGGGCAGCAGGGCGGCCATGTGCCCTTAACCTGCAATTGCTGAGAAAAGCGCTATATATTGTAAATGCAAAAAAAAAAAAAAATTTAAGCCTACCACCTTCGCCGTCACTTCCCCTACCTCTTAATATCTTAATTAATTCTTGAGGAAGACTGAAGACTTAAGTGCCAGCTTAAGTGAAAAATTAAAGAAAATGTACCAATTAATTCCAACACAAACACTAACTTAATCAGTTTTAACGCAAAAAGATGTCAACGAAAGAAGAGAAGAAGCGGCCACTAGGGTGGAGAAAAGAAGAGCTGCTCAGGAAGCAGCAAGCGCATCAACCTCTGAGCAAACGAATGATAAACGTACAGAGAAAGAAAGTCAAGTGTATTCACTACACATTATCGTGCAGAGCGCCGTTACTGGTAACTTTATAATTTGTTCCCTGATAACAGTTTACATTTAATACTGTAAGTCTTATTTCCTTTAATCAGGTATCACCCATTAACTATTTTGAATCTTTACTTAACACTTAATGCCAGAGGTATGTTACAGGACTGTACCATTTACAGTCACATGAAAAAGTTTGGGAACGCCTCTCAGTCTGCATAATAATTGACTCTATTCTCAACAAAAACGATAACAGTGGTATGTCTTTCATTTCCTAGGAACATCTGAGTACTGCAGTGTTTTCCAAACAAAGATTTTTAGTGACGCAGTGTTTAGTTGTATGAAATTAAATCAAATGTGAAAAAATGGCTGTGCACAAATGTGGGCCCCCTTGTCATTGTGCTGATTTGAATGCCTGTCACTGCTCAATGCTGATTACTTGGTGTGATGAGCTCATTAAGCCTTGAACTTCATAGACCAGTGTGTCCAATCATGAGATATAAAGGTATTTAAGGTGGTCAATTACAAGTTGTGCTTCCTTCCCTTTGACTCTCCTCTGAAGAGTGACAGCATGGGGTCCTCAAAACAACTCTCCAAAGATCTGAAAACAAAGATTGTTGAGTCTCCTGGTTTAGGGGAAGGCTACAAAAAGCCATCTCAGAGGTTTAAACTGTCAGTTTCAACTGGAAGGAATGGAATCAGGAAATGGAAGGCCACAGGCACAGTTGCTGTTAAACCAGCAGGTCTGGCAGGCCAAGAAAAATACAGGAGTGGCATATGAGCAGGATTGTGAGAATGGTGACAGACAACCCACAGATCACCTCCAAAGACCTGAAAGAACATCTTGCTGCAGATGGTGTATCTGTACATCGTTCTACAATTCAGCGCAATTTGCACAAAGAACATCTGTATGGCAGGGTGATGAGAAAGAAGCCCTTTCTGCACTCACGCCACAAACAGAGTCACTTGTTGTATGCCAATGCTCATTTAGACAAGCCAGATTCATTTAGGAACAAAGTGCTTTGGACTGATGAGACAAAAATGGAGTTATTTGGTCAGAACAAAAAGCGCTTTGCATGGCGAAAGAAGAACACCACATTCCAAGAAAAACACCTGCTACCTACTGTCAAATTTAGTGGAGGTTCCATCATGCTGTGGGGCTGTGTGGCTAGTTCAGGGACTGGGACCCTTGTTAAAGTTGAGGGTCTGATGAATTCAACCCAATATCAACAAATTCTTCAGGGTAATGTTCAAGCATCAGTCACAAAGCTGAAGTTACGCAGGGGTTGGACATTCCAACAAGACAATGACCCAAACACAGTTGGAAATCTACAAAGGCATTCATGATGAGGGAGAAGTACAATGTTCTGGAATGGCCGTCACAGTCCCCTGACTTGAATGTCATCGAAAATCTATGGGATGATTTGAAGCGGGCTGTCCATGCTCGGCAGCCATCATATTGAACTGAACTGGAGAGATTTTGTATGAAGAATGGTCAACAATACCTCCATCCAGAATCCAGACACTCATCAAAGGCTATAGGAGGACAGCGTCTAGAGGCTGTTAGATTTGCAATAGGAGGATCAACTAAGTATTGATGTCATATCTCTGTTGGGGTGCTCACATTTATGCACCTGTCTAATTTTGTTATCATGCATATTGCATATTTTCTGTTAATCCAATAAACTTAATGTCACTGCTGAAATCCTACTGTTTCCATAAGGCATGTCAGATATTAAAAGGAAGTTACTACTTTGAAAGCTCAGCCAATGAGAAACAAAAATCCAAAGAATTAAGAGGGGTTCCTAAACTTTTTCATATGACTGTATCTGTATGCTGATTGATGTGTTTGAAATGCTTCATAGTAATTATATGTTAATAAAACCAGCTGAAAAAGTAAGCTTTCTGCTAGATGTCTTCAGCCAGCTATGCTGCATTAACTAGCACATATTGTGGTTTAGTGGGTCCGCGGCTTCAAAAATACAGCCAGTTTTAAATACAGACAGCCGTGTCAGTCTCCGTGGGCACGACTGCACGACCACAGGGAGTTAATAAGGTAATTGGGGCGAGTCAAACCTGCACGTGTGGTGCGATTGTTCTCAATTGCTTCATTGGCTTCCTGCAGTGCGTGATTAAGGCGCTGTGCCCACGGGGCTGTATAAGTACGGGCCTGCACAGGGGGATCAGAAGGGGAAAAAAAAAGGAAAAAAGTGGTTTAAGGACATGAAAGGCAGTCTTGGGAGGACAATCTGGCCACCTGGAAGGAGAGGGCAGTTCGACCAGGGGTACCATGAAGGAGCATAGGCTGTTGCACTCTAGGGGCTAGGTCACCCCAATGAATATTTAGGTGGAGTGGAGCGAGCAAGGCAGATGACCTCCCTAGGCATCTGAGGCGCGACTGAGTGAGTGCAAAGGAAGATGAGAGGACAGCCAACCTTGGACGGTCTGGTTGCACAGTTTGGAGACAGCCAAGACGGGGGTCGGCAGAAAGGAGTTTGTGGCTACCGAGTCTCCGTCAGCTACGTGAGTGATGGGTGAGCTGGGGAGACAAAGAAGGAGGTTTGATGAGATCGGGAGGAGACTGCATTTTAACCTCTGATTTGAATGGACTTATTATGATTTTTATCCCCCTACTTTTCACCTGGTTTTATGGATTTATTTATGTACTGTATTTTTTTTTAGAACACTGCACTGTGGACACTTTTTGTTTTTGTTTTTGACTGTTTGTTAGTAAAAGCACCAGAGCACTTTTTCCACCATCCCCATGCTTCATTTGAGATTTGTCCTCATTTCTCAGCTCATCTCGGTCATAACTATCGATGGTGTTGGGTTGTAGAGACACCCATATGGAAGGGAGAACCTGGATGGGACCTGAACTGTCACACATGCGGGACTCCACTTGTAGGTGTAAATATTGGATGTCTATATTTGGAGTTTATATATAAACGAGGGCTCAAGTCTCTCTCTTGAGTATTTTCCACAACACCTGTGTGGTTTAGCGATTTAGGTTGAGGCATTCTGGTTAATGATTTAGGGCAGGGGTCTCCAACACGTCGCTCGCGAGCTACCAGTAGCTCGCAACCCCTTTCCAAGTAGCTCACCAAAGGGTTAATGAATCCTACATAACTTGATTAGTCAAATCAGGGGTGGGCGATCTTTCCAAAAAATCATATCACGATCCTTTTAACACAAAATAATGATCCACAATCTGAATTGCAATCTGTCTTTTCAATGTGGCATACACTTAAGAGAATATCCGGACCCAGACTCATCAAGACACTTTATTTTAAATATCAAAAAAAGTTGAATTCAATTGTTCTCTCATTCGCTAGCTAAGCGGAGTTAAGGAACGCGCCCTGAAGCTGGCAATTGAGTGTGGAAGGCCCCTCTCTTTGGCCCACTGCGTGTTTCTCAGATTCGCACAAATAAATTGGCACCGCAAGCGAACTATGATACATAGCAAAATGAGAGAAGTCGCAAAATCAACTGGAATGCAAATTATAGAAAAAAACTCGATCTAAATTTGTTAAGTAGTTATCTCGTGAAAAGCAGACAATCACACAGACAGAGAGACATTGGATTTTATATCTCTTATATATATTTCTCTTCTGGTTCATCCTGCTTCCACTTTAAAACCGGTCCCGCCCACATGCAGCCGACACGGAGTTTCTCGATTCCTGTTCGTCGTCTTCCATGTCATGCACTATACTGGCCTGCTGAGTGTAATCCATCCAACAAGTACTCGAGGTGCTGCCACAACGGTAAAGTAGCTTTACCACCTATGTCTTTACAACAGCTTCTTACACAGCAAACATCAGAAGCTAAAAATTATCGTGAACACATTCGAGAATACAGGTGCTGGTCATAAAATTAGAATATCATGACAAAGTTGATTTATTTCAATAATTCCATTCAAAAGGTGAAACTTGTATATTAGATTCATTCATTACATACAGACTGATGTATTTCAAATGTTTATTTCTTTTAATGTTGATGATTATAACTGACAACTAATGAAAGTCCCAAATTCAGTATCTCGGAAAATTAGAATATTGTGAAAAGGTTTAATATTTGAGACACCTGGTGCCACACTCTAATCAGCTAATTAACTCAAAACACCTGCAAAAGCCTTTAAATGGTCTCTCAGTCGAGTTCTGTAGGCTACACAATCATGGGGAAGACTGCTGACTTGACAGTTGTCCAAAAGACGACCATTGACACCTTGCACAAGGAGGGCAAGACACAAAAGGTCACTGCTAAAGAGGCTGGCTGTTCACAGAGCTCTGTGTCCAAGCACATTAATAGAGAGGCGAAGGGAAGGACAAGATGTGGTAGAAAGAAGTGGACAAGCAATAGGGATAACCGCACTCTGATGAGGATTGTGAAACAAAACCCATTCAAAAATGTGTGGGAGATTCATAAAGAGTGGACTGCAGCTGGAGTCAGTGCTTCGAGAACCACCGCACACAGACGTATGCAAGACATGGGTTTCAGCTGTCGCATTCCTTGTGTCAAGCCACTCTTGAACAAGAGACAGCGTCAGAAGCGTCTCGCCTTTGGACTGCTGCTTAGTGGTACAAAGTTATGTTCTCTGATGAAAGTAAATTTTGCATTTCCTTTGGAAATCAAGGTCCCAGAGGCTGGAGGAAGAGAGGAGAGGCACAGAATCCATGTTGCGTGAGGTCCAGTGTAAAGTTTCCACAGTCAGTGATGGTTTGGGGTGCCATGTCATCTGCTGGTGTTGGTCCATTGTTTTTTCTGAGGTCCAAGGTCAACGCAGCCATCTACCAGAAAGTTTTTGAGCACTTCATGCTTCCTGCTGCTGACGAACTTTATGGAGATGCAGATTTCATTTTCCAACAGGACCTGGCACCTGCACACAGTGCCAAAGCTACCAGTACCTGGTTTAAGGACCATGGTATTCCTGTTCTTGATTGGCCAGCAAACTTGCCTGACCTTAACCCCATAGAAAATCTATGGGGTATTGTGAAGAGGAAGATGCAATACGCCAGACCCAACAATTCAGAAGAGCTGAAGGCCACTATCAGAGCAACATGGGCTCTCATAACACCTGAGCAGTGCCACAGACTGATCGACTCCATGCCACGCCGCATTGCTGCAGTAATCCAGGCCAAAGGAGCCCCAACTAAATATTGAGTGCTGTACAAGCTCATACTTTTCATGTTCATACCTTTCAGTTGGCCAACATTTCTAAAACTCCTTTTTTTGCATTGGTCTTAATTGATATTCTAATTTTCCGAGATACTGAATTTGGGACTTTCATTAGTTGTCAGTTATAATCATCAACATTAAAAGAAAAACACATTTGAAATACATCAGTCTGTGTGTAATGAATGAATCTAATATACAAGTTTCACTTTTTGAATGGAATTATTGAAATAAATCAACTTTGTCATGATATTCTAATTTTATGACCAGCACCTGTATAACTCTTCTCTAGCGTTTGCTTCCGTGGGTGCACAGATAACACAACCTCCTGGCCACGGACCATACTGTTTTAAAATACACGGGCAAATTTTTCACCAAATCTCTCCACTATATGCTAACACTTCTACCTCTCCAGGATATGGACAGTTGTATATTTTTGACACAGCGCAAGCTACTGAAGTACGCTTACAAAATAAAGCAAACTCTGCATGCAGCAGAAATTTACTTCTCCAGCTAGATTCCATGCTCAGAACCATCAACCCCTTCGCTAAATCATATAAACACCTGCATGAAATTGCTCAGTCCAATCCAACAGCATCTGTACGAATGGTTTTCAAGAAAAACCCTGGGCAGGATTTACAACGATACAGTGCCCCGACATTGAAGCGATATTCGTCGGAGAAGATGGCGAAACGCCTGCTGAAAGGGACATTTGTATCTATCCCATACGCAACTCCTGTAAACAGATTTCAGTGCTCAATATGAATTGCGATCCTGCGGTTTCCCCACTTTTATTTCCTTACGGAGACATTGGCTGGCACAAAGATTTACAACATGTTCCCGATAAAAGAACCGCCAAGCGAATAAGGCTTACTCAATGCCAAATTTAACCGTACAAATGAGGAATACATTTAGTATTTTGCATTCCAGCGGCAAACTATTCCAACAGTATGTCATAGATGCGTATGTTAAAACAGAGGGTGCGCGTCTCAACTATCTCAGATTACATCAACAAGATCTGCGTGTGGAACGATACAAAGGACTATCAGGCGCACTTCAAGCAAACGCTGAAAATAACAACATACGTGTAGGCAAAATGATCAGATTACCATCCACATTTCCAGGAAGTCCAAGATACATGCAAAAAACCTATCAGGATGCCATGGCCATAGTACGTAAATTCGGAAAGCCTGATTTATTTATCACTTTCACATGTAATCCTGCCTGGCTGGAAATTCTACATGCACACTGCGTCTTTCAAAAAGTATTTATTTCTACTTGATTTCTGAATTCCTTTCTCACCGTTTTCCATTCCTATTCTCACACCGCCATATGCTACGGTGGGTGTCGGCTAGTATTATATATTAGTAAACGTTCAAAATAATGTGCAGTTAAAGTCTCAACAGCATTCTCAGCATTTCTGGACCTTAGCAGAGCCTGATAACTATAAGAATCTTCCCCAAGCAGCTCTGAAAATGTCGGGGTCTCCGTACCTCTGTGAGTCTGACTTGAATGTCATGAAATCAAAGTTCAGAACAAGACTGACAGGCGAACATTTAAATGACTCCATCAGAGTGAACCTCAGTGGGTCCACTCCACCATACACCTCAGTGCCAGTCATCTGACTAACTAAAAAACACATCACACATGCGACTGGACCTGTGAATAAAGTGACACGGTGACATGTGACAAAATGACAAATGAATAAATCATATCTGTGTATTTGGAATTGCATTGTTTTGTTTTGACAGCATTCATGTTTTAATTCAATAGTGAAAGATACACTAGAAAATGCAAAAGTACAAAAGTAGCTCTCAGGGAAAAAAGGTTGGAGACCTCTGATACAGAGTGATTTCGAGGGAGCAAATCATTATGAATCACTAGAAAATGCATACTGACATAGAAAATGCACTTGTAGGTGAACTAAATATTTTTTGTGATGTTTCAATGCAAAATGTGAGTTGTGGACACCAATATTTTGTAAATGTTCAGGCAGAACAATCTTATTCAGTTTGTTTGGGATGAAATAAGAGATGAGAATAAATGTTAGAAAACATGAGGAGCTCTCGGCCATTTTCATTTTGTAAAAGTAGCTCTCAGGGGATAAAAGTTTGGAGACCCCTGATCTAGAGCTTTCTTGTATCAACTCGATTCTCGGCCTTACGTTTTTCCTTTGTTTCGATACTGTAGTTGTACTCTAGGAAACGAGGCCTTGTTGTTCTTGTCCGACTATGATGATAGTTTAGCCCTCTAGTTTTCAAAATAAATCATTGTTTCCACTTCTGTGTTAACACACATTTCCTGGTCTGTTGCTAATTACCTCTTAGCAGTTGCTCTTTCTCTCTTTTACTCAGAAGACTGGAAATAAAAAGGCAAGTGATTAGCATCTATATTGTGATCCTGCCAAGCCACTGCAGCTCCTGTCATAACTTAGAGATGCACAGAGAAGGTGATGACCACTAAGGGCTCGTTTATAATACATGCTCAGAACGCGTATGCGCATGTATCATAACTGCCATGCGTTCCCAGTGTTCATTTGACACGTCCTCAGAAATTAATGTGACACGTGCGCGAGTTGCAGTACCAGCAAAAAGACGGTGGCGCAGTGTGATAAAAGTTGGAACATGACGTCAGAGTCTCTGTTTACTATCTACATGTGACATTAAGCCGCTTTGAGGATCGATGTGCGCACTTCGATGTTTGATGAATGGTTCGATGTGGTGAAGCAAAATGGCAGCATACAAATGCACTCGTGGTTCTTTTATATTCCTGCGTCGCATATTCCCCATTGTAAAGACACGATACATTTTAAAAGCCTCACATACCATCTTTTGTGCCGTCTTTTTTTTTTTTTTGCAACTTCACAACAGCAACAATGTACAGCGCTGTATTTGAGCCACAGAGAAAAAAAAATAAGGACACGGTGAAAAGGTGTATTTTCTGATTAAAGTGGACGTTTCAGCTTTAATCTTGAAATATCCACTTTAACCTCGTAGTTTACTTTATCATTAAAGCAGATTATTGTAAACATCATCCCAGTTGTTAATTGCTACGCGCTTCTGGGGCTTCCTCCTGACCCAACAGCAGCGGCAAACAGCAACAGATCACCACATTGAACACATTACATTTATGATATTCCAACTGTCCGCACATTTAGAATCCTTAGATTTATACTTGATATCACTTCAATGATGAAATGCATTAAAGTATGTATGTTACATTTTGCAGATAAATCGTTAATTTAAATAACGTCCCAGGAAAATAAGTACAGTAATCCCTCCTCTATCGCGGGGGTTGCGTTCCAGAACCCCCCGCGAAAGGTGAAAATCCGCGAAGTAGAAACCATATGTTCATATGGTTATTATTATATATTTTAAGCCCTTTTAAACTCTCCCACACTATTATAAACATTTCCCGCACAATTATACAGCATAAACCCTTTGTATTCCCTTAGATATTAGGTAAGATTCGTTTAAATTATGTATGTAAACACAGTTTACATACAGTAAAACCTAAATATTATTTTCAAGATATCGAGCGTATACATATGTTACAGCCATTATGACAGCCAGGCCACCAGCAATAAATACATACAATGCAAGAAAAACTGTATACAGTAAAATGTGTGTACAGTGACACTAAACTATGTACATGTAATAAGTACCGTACGTAGATAATTAATTATGGTTACTCACCAACAATGACACGGCGACTTGTTCGATAACGATGAGTTTAATTTTACTGCACAACAAAGGAGAGCGTTACAGCTCTTCTAAAGGAGCATCTTCAGGCGACTGTGTAGCACCGCCGTTGTGCTTCTTCCATCAGTCTTCAATCCAAATCCCTAAAGCAGATTCCATCCAGACTACTGCCTTATCACGTCCACTTGCAACTCATTTTGCGCCCTGGTTAAAGGACACTGCAGCCGTAGATCTTATATGCTTTTCCTCCTTTTTAAATAAAAAGAATCGTGGACTCATTGATGCTGTGATGGTGTCCTGCAGCGGTGTAGCTATTCCCTTCCTTCAACATATCCAAAACTTTTACCTTTTCTGCAATCATTTTCATCTTCTGTTGGCGCTTGGACACGGCCCCTGAAGCAGTAGCAGGAGCACGTTAATGCTGAATGAGTGAGATGAGTCTTCCTGGTTAATGCAACACTCCGTCGCTGAGCCAATCAGCAGCACGCAGGAACTTAACTGTGTGCTCTTATTGGGTAGCTTCTCAGCCATCCGCCAATAGCATCTCTTGTATGAAATGAACTGGGCAAACCAACTGAGGAAGCATGTACCAGAAGTAAAAAGACCCATTGTCCGCAGAAACCCGCGAAGCAGCGAAAAATCCGCGTTATATATTTAGATATGCTTACATATAAAATCCGCGATAGAGTGAAGCCGCGAAAGTCGAAGCGCGATATAGCGAGGGATTACTGTAACATAATCCTGGCTGATGCAGCAACAGAAACGATTTAGTCTGTTGCTAATATTTTAATGATGAATCATTCTGAATGCTGAATTCAGTTCCATTCGAGGACTCTACAAGTTGGACATGCTGTAACCAAACATTAATGATTTTAAATATATGAGTTTTTGCAATAGCTACTCCTAGACTTTGGAACAATCTACCTGGTCATGTAAGGTCTGCTACAACTATAGCCATTTTTTAACTCTTTCAAGGTGGGTGTCGACTGACAACGACATATAGTAGTATCTTCACACAGCTGCCAGCCCCTACACGAACACATTAAAGCAATAAGATTAGCTGGGGATCTATCCACTGATACTGGTACATCCATTTTCATTTTCAATCTCGAGATCACTTGCTTCAAAACCAGAGTGTGATAAGTGAAGAATCCAATTCAGCAATAAAATGAAAAATGCGGTGTACAGAGTATTTTGCTTTGTGCGTACTCTTTGCTCTCTCGAAAGATCTGCCTTTAGCTTCAGCATAAAGACAGCTTCGGCAGCTGCTATGTATGCTGGCCACTGAAAAAAATATTCAGTCGTCAAGCAGTTAAATCCAGGTTGAAAATGCAACTTTTATATTTGGCTTTCAATTAGAGTTGGTTCCTTTGATATTTTTATTGTGCTTTGTCTTTCGTTCAGCTTTATCCTGCCTTAAAATGTACTTCCATCCATCCATCCATTATCCAACCCGCTATATCCCAACTACAGGGTCGCGGAGTGTTCTCGGAGAGTAGGGAGGAGCTATCCAACTTCCTCCAGCATGTCCTTTGATGGTACTGGGGAAAACATGATACTGTTAGAATCAGCGCCCTCTCTTATTCCAGACTGGAATCGTTTACTTCGGCAGAGCCAGTAAGATTGATCCCAGGTGTGCATGAATGACTATTTATTTATTTATTTATTTTATTCCAAAGTCATTAAGAACTATATCCCAACACAGAGTCACAGGGGTCTGCTGGAGCCAATCCCAACCAGCACTGGGCGCAAGGCAGGAACAAAATCCCTGGCAGAGTGCCAGCCCACCACAGGGCACACACACACACCCACTCACCAGGGACAATTTAGGATCACCAATGCACCTAACCTGCATGTATTTGGACTGTGGGAGGAAACCGGGGTACCCAGGGTACCCGGAGGAAACCCATGCAGACACGGGGAGAACATGCAAACTCCACGCAGGGAGGACCCGGGAAGCAAACCCATGTCTCCATACTGTGAGGCACCACCTGCGCCACTGTGCCACCTAAAATGTAGTTCTATTTAACTTATTTTAATGTACAACAATATGGTCAATGTGGGTGGCACTGTGGCGCACTGTTGCCTCACAGTAAGGGGATCAGGGTTTGCATCCCGGGTCCTCCTAGTGTGGAGTTTTGCATGTACTCCCTGTATCTGGTTAGGTAAATTGGTGATGCTACATTGGCCCTAGTGTGTGATTGATGTGTGTGTGTGTGTGTGTGCCCTGCGATGGACTGGCACCCTGTCCAGGGTTTGTTTTTTCCTATGTTAGCTTGGAAAGGCACACTCCCCGTTATTGTGTTCAGGAGTAAGTGGGTTAGGAAATGACTGAATTTGGTCAAGTTTGGTTGTTTTAAATGTGGTTTGTAAATTAACTAACTAAATAATAAGTCTTCCATTTTCAAAAATTTGCATTTGTGGATAGACATGTCATGACCATACTCATTTCCCGAGTTCTGTTATCACTGTGTTCATTTGAATAAATACTAAACACACCGCTTTCAGAAACGTACATGTGAGGGAAGGCATTTACTTCCCTTATTACTGTATATTTATAGATTTTAAAAGTATACATCATGTCTTCTCCTTCATTCAGAAAGGCAACACTGTTTACGCCAAACAGACTGGGCAGAAAAGCACAAATCCAATCCGACCAATTTCAATAACTGTGAACATTATGTAGGCCAGCCAACCTTTGGACTGGTATTCAAGCTGAAATTCCATTTCTGCATATTTATTTGCCACTGAGGCCAATCTGTGAAACGTACACCTTATTTCAGAATACGGCTCGGCATCCTTCTCAGCTGAAGATGGACAAGGAAGATGACCTCAGTGAAGCTGTTTAACACAAAGCAAGATTGCTTTTTTGTACGCTCCGAGAGCATCACTGTATTCATTTGAGCAGGATAATATTCCGGTAGAATTCTCTGCCTATGTCTAAATCACGCTGAGATGAATCAATCCATACATACATATACGCTTCTATAAATGTATAAAAATGACTCAAGCTAAAAAATCTCACTTCTCGGCAGGACATGAATTGAATAATTAAGGAATATCACATTCTGACCATTTATCCCAGTCATCGTGTTTTATCTCTGCTGCTTGTGTAGACAAGGGCTCATCTTGTGAAATCAGACATAAATTCTTAATCCTACTTTTGTATTAAATAATACAGGAGATGGGAAACTGGGCACACATTATTAGAAACCGTAATTTATAGCCTAATATTTAGAATGGCTTATCGTTTTAATTTTTATGGCAGCCCTGTTACAAAGCAATACACCCTTTTTGATTTTAAATATTTAAAGTAAAAGAAAAAAATAAATCAGCCAATCATAAATAACAAATATGTAAAGATCATATTTGCAGAAGATGACCTTGGATGATCCCTTATATGGAAAAACTGAGCAGGCCTGGGCCAAAACCACCAAGTAGTTTTTCAGAACTGACTACCAAATGTGAAAAGTGACTCGCTCAGGGATGCCAATGTTATGAATTGGTAAAGTTTGCTAATTATTATTATTATTATTGTTTTGTTTAAAATTATTTTCTTCTGCTGACTTATTATGGCTTTTTGGAGGCTTTGAACACCAGGGAATGTTAATACATAAGATTCTTGCATCATTAATTTAGCTGGTATTAAATAGATTTGTTTGTTTTTATTCTTTTTGTACGCTACGATATTTAAATCGCTGACAGGACATGTTCCACCATTGCTAAGAGCTCGACTACCAGAAGGCACAATGTACCACGTTACTAATGCCACCATTTATAAGCAGACACAACATTCAGTGCAGCATCCAAGCTTATGGATTCAAACTCCAAGGAGTTTGCTTTTAGTAATAAACCTCTTTTAGTTATCGACTACAGTGTTCTACCATCCATCGGTGGTTTCACTTATCCAGGGTTTGAAAATATTAAATAAAAAATGCATACATCTGAATTAGGGTGTGCCCACCTGTCAAACAGAATCCAGCATGAATATTCCCGTTGTTCACTGTTGTTGATGTCACCCACTCCAGTCATCCAGCCAGCCTCCCTGTCCTTGTTAGTCACGCTGTAGTATCTGTGGTGTAAAAGTTATCCACACTCGAAATATATACTGTACAGTACTGTGCAAAAGTTTTAGGCAGGTGTGGAAAAATGCTGTAAACAAAGAATGCTTTCAGAAATGGAAGTGTTAATCATTTATTTCTATCAATCAACAAAATGCAGTGAATGAGCAAAAGAGAAATCTAAATCAAATCAATATTTGGTGTGACCACCCTTTGCCTTCAAAACAGCATCAGTTCTTCTAGGTACACTTGCACACAGTTTTTGAAGGAACTCAGCTGGTAGGTTGTTCCAAACATCTTGTAGAACTAACCACAGATCTTCTATGGATGTAGGCTTCCTCAAATCCTTCTGCCTCTTCATGTAATCCCAGACACACTCGATGATGTTGAGATCAGGGCTCTGTGGGGGCCATACCATCACTTCCAGGACTTCTTGTTCTTCTTTATGCTGAAGATAGTTCTTAATGACTTTGGCTGTATGTTTGGAGTCATTGTTCTGCTGCAGAATAAATTTGGGGCCAATCATACGCCTCCCTGATGGTATTGCATGATGGATAAGTATCTGCCTATATTTCTCAGCACTGAGAACACCATTAATCCTGACCAAATCTCCAACTCCATTTGCAGAAATGCAGCCCCAAACATTCAAGGAACCTCCACCATGCTTCACTGTTGCCTGCAGACACTCATTATTGTACCGCTCTCCAGTCCTTCGACGAACAAACTGCCTTCTGCTACAGCCAAATATTTCAAATTTTGACTCATCAGTCCAGAGCACCTGCTGCCATTTTTCTGCACCCCAGTTCCTATGTTTTCGTGCATACTTGAGTCGCTTGGCCTTGTTTCCATATCGGAGGTGTGGCTTTTTGGCTGCAACTCTTCCAGGAAGACCACTTCTGGCCAGACTTCTCTGGACAGTAGATGGGTGTACCTGGGTCCCACTGGTTTCTGCCAGTTCTGAGCTGATGGCACTGCTGGACATCTTCCGATTTCGAAGGGTAATAAACTTGATGTGTCTTTCATCTGCTGCACTAAGTTTCCTTGGCCGGCCACTGCGTCTACGATCCTCAACATTGTCCGTTTCTTTCTGCTTCTTCAAAAGAGCTTGAACAGCACGTCTTGAAACCCCAGTCTGCTTTGAAATCTTTGTCTGGGAGAGACTTTGCTGATGCAGTAGAACTACCTTGTGTCTTGTTGCTGTGCTCAATCTTTCCATGATATGAAACTGTCTTCCACAACCTCACCTTGATAGCAGAGTTTGGCTGTTCCTCACCCAGTTTGAAGCCTCCTACACAGCTGTTTCTGTTTCAGTTAATGACTGTGTTTCAACCTACGTGTGACATTGATGATCATCAGCACCTGTTTGGTAGAACTGGTTGATCAGACACCTGACTAGAATCCTACAAAATCCCTGACTTTGTGCAAGTGGACCTATAAGAATTGATGCTGGTTTGAAGGCAAAAGGTAGTAACACCAAATATTGATTTGATTTAGAGTTTTCTTTTGTTCGCTCACTTTGCATTTTGTAAATTGATAACAATAAACAATCATTATTTATATTTCTGAAAGCATTCTTTGTTTACAGCATTTTTTCACACCTGCCAAAAACTTTTGCACAGTACTGTATATACAGTATATATATGACTGACTAATGGTGTTTCTTCAAAGAGACCGCTACTGAACCAGATGTCGAGGGTTCACAGCTGACCACAGACAATTTATCACAATGCAAATTGTTTAACTGAGATGTTCCATTATGCGAGCCAACTTTGTAACCAGAATGGGATTTGAACTGCGGACCGGTGGGGTGTAGTGGCAACACTGTACAGTGAAGGTGGTGGCTGGCAGAGAGAGAGAGAGAGATCAGCTGAAGCCATCAGGAAGTACCACTCGCAGCATTTAAGAGATGGTCTCTGTATTGCTGATTAGTGGTGTTTCTTCAAAGAGACCACTTCTGAACCAAATGTCGAGGGTTCACAGGTGACCACAGGCAGTTTATCATAATACAAATCTTCTAACTGAGATGCTCCATTATGCGAGTCCACAGCAATTTGCTTGGTAACTAGAATTTGATTTGAACTGTAGACCGGTTGGGTGTAGTGTCGACACTACAGAGAAGGTGATGGCTGACAGAGAGAGAGAGATCAGCTGAAGCCATCATGAAGTACCACTCGCAGCATTTAAGAGATGGTCTCTACATGTTTCTTCAAAAAGATTTTGTGGGTGCGCAGCTGACCATCACCAGTTTACCACAATGTAACTCTACTAACTGACATGCTTTGTTATGCAAGTCCATTGCATTTCACTTGGCAACCAAGATAAGGTTTGAATTGTGGACCAGTGGACTGTAGGAGCAACGCTGTGGAAAAAAGGTGGTGGCTGACAGAGAGAGAGAAAGAGATTAGCCGATGACCACAAGGTACTCCATTCACAAATCGTTTAGAGACACTATCTGCAAAACTAACGGATATATACCTGACAAAATAAAGTTCTAAGTATGTCAAATGGAACGTCTCCTTTCAGCTCATGCAGCAAGGGGATTGCTTCTGAGCCAGAACTCACAGGTTTGTGGCTAACCACCAGTAGTTTACCACAAATCTAAATGAGATGCTTTGTTACGGGACTCCATGGCAATTCACTTGGTGACGAGGATGGGATTTGCACTGTGGACCAGTGGAGTTTAGGATCAACGCAGTGGAGAAAAGGTGGTGACTGACAGAGATAGAGAGAGAGAGAGATTAGCTGACGACCAGAAGGTGCTCCTTCACAAATCATTTAGAGACAGTCTCTGCAAAACTAACGAATATATACCTGACAAAACAAAGTTCTGAGTGTGTCGAATGGAATGTCCCCTTTCACTTCATGCTGCAAGGGGACTGCTTCTGAACCAGAACTCACAAGTTTGTGGCTAACCACCGGCAGTTTACCACAAATCTAAAGGAGATGCTTTGTTACGGGAGTCCATGGCAAATATTTTGGCGATGAGGATGGGATTTGCACAGTGGACAAGCAGAGTGCAGAGGCGATGTTGTACAGATAATGTGGTGGCTGAAAGAAAGAGAGAGAGATCAGCTGATGTCGCCATGAAGTGCGCCCCTCACCATGTGCAGCTGACTCAAGGAGGTCTCATGCTTCAAGGTGATTTCTTCCGAGTCAAATTTTTCAGGTTCACAACTGACAACTGGCCGTTCACCACCATGCAAATTTGTGACTGGTGATGGTTTATGGTGTGAATCCACAGCAATGCAATAGCACACTCTCACAATCATCATTTAGGCACACCGTCCAGGGACACTTTTTGGTGAAATTCCTTTCATATTTTTTTCATGTTCTTAGGGAGTCAAGCCTGGGGGGGCCGTCAATTAAACAGGGCCTGTTAAAGCCCATTAAGACTATACAAGAAGTAAATTGTTGTTGCTATTAGTTTTGAGCCTTGATTCTGAAGGGACAGGGTGGGCAGAATGCTATAATCAATGAGGAAAATAAGGAATTTCCTATTCTCTAATAAAGAGAACAGTTAATATTATAGAAAATGGTTATTAATGATGGTGGGGGGTTATTTGTCAGAACTGCATTCCTGCCAATTCCAGCCCAACTAAAGCCCTGGGATATACCTAAAAATAAAACTCTTCTCTAGTTCTTCCAGAAAGTGCTTAAAATGCATGGAATTTGGGTTTCTGCTGGTTTAGAGTTCCTTTTGAAGGTGCCCTGGGGACACTGCTTTGGATGAATGAATTTTTTAGATGTGCACTGCTGCTGCAATCGAATTTACTTTATTGGTGATTAATATTTCAAATGATGACCCTTTTTAGTAATACATCCATGACAGCTTGCTATATTCAGAGAGGAACATAGGAAATCCCCCTCAGAGTGTAATAAATAAAGTCATTAATGTTACTGGGAAATAATTAAAACAAAAAATGCAGCCAAAATGTTATCTTTGTAGTGACATGCAGAATACGGTAATAGTGTGCCTGTTATTGTGACAACTGAACCACAAACAACCCTGGCATTAGTCACTTATCCTAGAGAAATGCTTGTTTAAGCTCTGCCACTTAGGTCACTTTTCTAACTGGTCCACACTGGCTCATGAGATTGAGTGCCAGGATATGACCCCAGGTTAGGAGGGTGAACAACACAGCTGACGGTTCAATCCCAAATGCTGACTGTCAGCTGGCTTGGGTACCCTTATCAGACATGCAACTACTGGTCAGCAATCATATGCCATCTGCACCTCAAAAGAGGTTACCCACCTGGAGTTAAGCGTGTTCAAGCCTGGCCAATACTTGGATGAGAGACCAATCAGGGAAAGCGTGGGTTGCTTCTAGAAGAGATGTTGGCAAGGCCAGCTGGGGGTGCTTATCTTGTGGTCTGAATGTGGAACCCAATGCTGCAAGGCAATGACAGGGACATTGTGCTATAAAAATGGTGTCATCCTTTGAATGAGATGTAAAAGTGAGGTCTTGACTTTCTGTCGTCACACACACACACACATACACACAAATGCACATACACACCCGGATACAGACAGGCAGGACACCAATTTGCCACACACACACGTTTATTTACAAATGGGTAGTGTTTCACCCTGCTCCCCACAGGACAATTCACAGGGCAAAACACGGTCCTTTCTTGCTGCCTCCACTCCTTCTCAAGCTTTGTCCTCTTCCTCCTGATTGAATGGTATGGACTGGCCCCTTTTTGTAGAGCACCTGGAAGAACTCCAGGTGTCCGACGAGTTTTTTCAGGCCGCACTTCCAGGTGTGGTGGAAGTGTGGCCAAATAGGTCACTGAAAATGTCCATGTGTCCCCTGGCGGATGCCACGGGCCCCAGTAGGGCTAAGCTTCCATGAACGGGCCCCACTGAACGTCAAGGGTGCTGCCCTCTGTCGGGTCCGGGTAAGAAACGTTCTTAAAAATATCTCTCGCCCCAGTCCTTCCATTTTCTGGGCATCCCAGCTGGGCAAGGGCTCCGGCCATCCGCCACACATATATATATATATATACACATATATATACATATACACATATGTATACACATACATAAAGTACATATATACAGTACTGTGCAAAAGTTTTAGGCAGGTGTGAAAAAATGCTGTAAACAAAGAATGCTTTCAAAAATGGAAGTGTTAATCATTTATTTTCATCAATCAACAAAATGCAGTGAATGAACAAAAGAGAAATCGAAATCAAATCAATATTTGGTGTGACCACCCTTTGCCTTCAAAACAGCATCAGTTCTTCTAGGTACACTTGCACAGAGTTTTTGAAGGAACTCGGCTGGTCGGTTGTTCCAAACATCTAGGAGAACTAAACACAGATCATCTGTGTATGTAGGCTTCCTCACATCCTTCTGTCTCTTCATGTAATCCCAGACACACTCGATGATGTTGAGATCAGGGCTCTGTGGGGGCCATACCATTACTTCCAGGACTTTTTGTTCTTTTTTACGCATAAGATAGTTATTAATGACTTTGGCTGTATGTTTTGGGTCATTGTCCTTCTGCAGAATTAATTTTGTGGCCCAGTCATATGCCTCCCTGATGGTATTGCATGATGGATAAGTATCTGCCTGTACTTCTCAGCATTGAGAACACCATTAATCCGGACCAGCTCCAAACGTTCAAGGAACCTCCACCATGCTTCACTGTTGCCTGCAGACACTCATTATTGTACCGCTCTCCAGCCCTTCAACGAACAAACTGCCTTCTGCTACAGCCAAATATTTCAAATTTTGACTCATCAGTCCAAAGCACCTACTGCCATTTTTCTGCATCCCAGTTCCTATGTTTTCGTGCATACTTGAGTCGCTTGGTCTTCTTTCCACGTCGGAGGTATGGCTTTTTGGCTGCAACTCTTCCATGAGGACCACTTCTGGCCAGACTTCTCCAGACAGTAGATGAGTGTACCTGGGTCCCACTGGTTTCTGCCAGTTCTGAGCTGATGGCACTGCTGGACATCTTCTGATTTCAAAGGGTAATAAGCTTGATGTGTCTTTCATCTGCTGCACTAAGTTTCCTTGGCTGACCACTGCGTCTATGATCCTCAACGTTGCCCGTTTCTTTGTGTTTCTTCAAAAGAGCTTGAACAGCACATCTTGAAACCCCAGTCTGCTTTGAAATCTTTGTCTGGGAGAGACCTTGCTGATGCAGTAGAACTACCTTGTGTCTTGTTGCTGTGCTCAATCTTGCCATGACATGAAACTGTCTTCCACAACCTCACCTTGATAGCAGAGTTTGGCTGTTCCTTACCCAGTTTGAAGCCTCCTACACAGCTGTTTCTGTTTCAGTTAATGACTGTGTTTCAACCTACGTGTGACATTGATGATCATTAGCACCTGTTTGGTAGAATTGGTTGATCAGACACCTGACTAGAATCCTACAAAATCCCTGACTTTGTGCAAGTGGACCTATAAGAATTGATGCTGGTTTGAAGGCAAAAGGTAGGAACACCGAGATTTTTCTTTTGTTCACTCACTTTGCATTTTGTAAATTGATAACAATAAACAATCATTATTTATATTTCTGAAAGCATTCTTTGTTTACAGCATTTTTTCACACCTGCCTAAAACTTTTGCACAGTACTGTATATATTGAACACTTTTTACCATCCCCTTGCTTCATGTGTATTTTGTTCTCATCTGCCACGCTCATCCGGTTACGTTAGCAATGGTGTTGGGCTGAAAAGGCTCCCACAAATGAAGGGGGAGCATGGAGCTAACTACCACCATCACAACGTTCAGCTCATCAATATAAATTCTAAAATATTGAGACAGACTATTTCAATCAGGAGAAGGCACAATGTGATCGCTTGAGCATTTATCTCAAGAAATTTATCTTGTGGATATTTCTGCCTGTGGCTGCTGAAACCATGTGTGAAGCTAACACATGCACAAGTGAATAGAGTTCAAGGGACACATATCAGGTTTTTCATACATGCGCACTTGGGAATCGCCTTCTTGGCTCTGGAGAGTTAAGCATTACCACCCTGGGATGAGAGGGGTTGTCGACACTAACACCATCTTCTCCTTCATCCTCTGCAGCCAGGAAATGACACCCAAAGACAATGCCTAATCCTAATCTAATACCCAGAGAAGGCCTAGCCGCTATAAAGCTGGCCCGTTCCCAGAAGAAAGAGAGGAGGTTGGGAGCATGCACTGATACAGAGTGTTGCTGCACCCGCCACCTAACGAACCACCTCAGGATCCCAAATTAGGACCCAAGCGCAGCCGTGCAGCACCACAGCACCACATTTGCTTGAATACAATGGAAAAGCGTGAGGTTTTTACAATGGCTGGAGTGCCAATCCTGCCACCAACCACATTCCCGGAAGGCGGCCTCATATGTGAAACTGATGCTTGAGAAGGACAGGTCTCCAGATACTTAGTTGCCTTGCTACTAAAAAGCTTGTTTTGCTTCAAGCCATTTGCCGACTGTATTGTTTGCTCTTATTATTAAAAAGGTGGTACCCTTATTCTTCCAGGGTGGTACCCAAACATTTTTTTTAGCTTAATTCCATAGTCTGCTTTCCCGGCCACAATTATAGTTTACATGACCACATAACCGGGTTACTTGTGGAGAAATCTGTGTGTATTAACCCAGATTCTCAGAGACTAATAATCTGGTTTCTCTAACTGGAATAAGGACATGCATAACATTTTAGAAACCATGTTTCTGTGAGTACTTCATACTGAAATGCTAAAACAGGGTACAGAATTAAAAAATGTGTGTGTATATTGGGCACGGTTCTCTCTTTCTACCCTAACGTACAACACAATAATTATTAAACTGTTTTTCAATGACATTACATAATTTTGCTATAACTCTGACTTTTCGCTCTATTATAATGACTTTACTTAATAGACATTGTCACGCGCATGAGCTTGGGAGAAAGCTTACGGGTTCTGGTGAGGACAGGTACCCGCTGAACCAGGGGTTGGCGCTGTTTGCTAATGCCTTCTCCCTTTCTCCCTCTGCAGAACGGAAAACTGGCAACCATTCTGTCCTCTGACATCACTTCCGGGACCCACCCCATATGACCAGCAGTTTGGCCATCTTGGAGTTAGCTATTTGGAACTCCCATCTGAAAAGATGACTCCACAACTTTTTTCATGTTTTTTTTGTTTTGTTTTGTGCAAACCTTTAATTGTATGCCCCAACACTTTCCCATTGTTGTGTCTGTCCTTTTACAACATAACATATACACTATATGGCCAAAAGTTTGTGGAAATCTGGCCATCACACCTATACGAGCTTGCTGGATATCCCATTCCAAAACAATGGGCATTAGTATGGAGTTGACATTCCCTTTGTGGCTAAAACAGAATTCACTCTTCTGGGAAGGCTTTCCACAAGATATACGAGAATTTGTGCCCATTCAACTATCTGTCGCACTCCGGTAAAATCAATTCTATTTAGTATGCATCTCATTCACATCACTGCGAAGGACTGAAGTACGTTTTTTAAGAATGTGACATGCTGAATATTTTCTGCACAAAGACACACTAAAATGTGTGTCATCTTAAAAATGTTAGGAAATTAAGGTGCTTTCTAAATAAACAGGATTCTGAGAAATGAATTCATGCATTTATTTCTAGTAGGATTGACTACTGCAATGCGGTGTTCACTGGATGTTCAAACTGTTTTTTATACAGCTTCCAGTTAATCGAAAATGCTGCTGCAAGAATTACTACAAGAACAAGAAAATACGAACACATAACTCCAGTTCTTAAATCCTTACACTGGCTCTCGGTTAAGTTTAGGGCAGATTTCAAAATCCTCCTTTTAACACATAAAGCATTAAATGGCCGAGGTCCGGCTTACTTATCTGAACTTATCATGACTTACAAACCAGAGCGCACATTAAGATCTCGAGATGCTGGTTTGCTTATGATTCTAATGATTAATAAAATAACAGTGGGAGGTCGAGCTTTTAGTTACAGGGCCCCTAAACTGTGTAATGGTCTGCCTGCTACTATAATAGATGCCCCTTCGGTCTCAGCTTTCAAATCCCGGCTGAAGACTCACTACTTCAGTTTAGCACACCCTGACTAGAGCTGCTGATTAACTGTACAGACTACATCTCTGTTGTTAGTCATTAGCAGTAAAACATAAGTAACATGAGAGTTATAATTGTATACTAACCCTCACCTATTCAGTTTCTCTTCTCAGTACTCAAATGTGGCACTTGGTGCCACGGCCCACCTGCCAAGTTGTTTTGTCTGCCTAAGGTAAAGTCATCCCTGATGGAGGATCGCAGGAATCGTGGGAAAGAGGGGTCCTTTCATCGGATTGGCTGGCCCAGCTCTATTTCAGCCGTGGAATGGCCAAATGGGGGAGGCAGCTTGATGGATGAGGTCTCCAGGACTCTAAACAAATCCAAATCCTATTATGTGATATCATCGACTGTTAAATTCTGCTACATACTTCTAAAATTTTAATTTTTATACTGTAATGAGGATTTTTTCTGTTCTGTGTATTGTATTGTATTGACCCCCTTCTTTTTGACCCCCACTGCACACCCAGCCTACCTGGAAAGGGGTCTCTGTTTGAACTGCCTTTCCCGAGATTTCTTCCATTTTTTCCCTACAAGGTTTTTTTTGGGAGTTTTTCCTTGTCTTCTTAGAGAGTCAAGGCTGGGGGGCTGTCAAGAGTCAGGGCCTGTTAAAGCCCATTGCGGCACTTCTTGTGTCATTTTGGGTTATACAATAATAAATTGTATTGTATTGTATTGTAAAATGTACCATTGTGCACATTACTGGGTTCTCTACACAGGAAAACCTCACTACAAGTTACTTAGAAAACACCCTTTCCTGTTTTTTTGTTCCCTCCAAGTGCTGTGCACCTTCAAGCTTCCTTGCTGTCTCTGATGCATCTTTAGGATTGCAAGATTGTCAGCATAGTTAAAAAAAGTAGGGATCATACTACCAGAACACATCTGACGGCTCACTAAAATGTCTATACATGACAGGAAATACAGTCATTTTTACACTAGAGATGTATATTGAAATACTAAATGACAGTCAGATGGATGTGTGTAACTGGCCAAGACTGGACTAAACATTTTTCTTCTTATGTCTGCGGCAAGAAATGCAGTTCTGCTAAACTTTTTGTGAAGTGAAACACATTACACCGCAAATTCAGTTTTAAATGAATCATTTCATTCTGCACTACTCATCAGCTTGAACAAATTGTGTCTCATCCTGGGGCTGATATTTTCGAAGGCTTTCATCCATCCAGCCATCCATCCATTTTCCAACCCGCTGAATCCGAACACAGGGTCACGGGGGTCTGCTGGAGCCAATCCCAGCCAACACAGGGCACAAGGCAGGAAACAATCCTGGGCAGGGTGCCAACCCACCGCAGGACACACACAAACACACCCACACACCAAGCACACACTAGGGCCAATTTAGAATCACCAATCCACCTATCGTGCATGTCTTTGGACTGTGGGAGGAAACCGGAGCGCCCGGAGGAAACCCACACAGACATGGGGAGAACATGCAAACTCCACGCAGGGAGGACCCGGGAAGTGAACCCAGGTCCGCAGACCACCCAACTGCGAGGCAGCAGCGCTACCCACTGCGCCACCGTGCCGCCCGAAGGCTTTCAAGGAAACAATAATTAAAACACATTAAGAAACTGAAAAGACGCTATATGAAATATCAAAGTTATATACACTGCTCAATAAAATGAAGGGAACACTGAATCATCCCATTCTAACACCAAGTCAATGAAACTTCAGTAATATCAATCTCTCCAGTTAAGAAGAAGAAGCGATTGTGGATCAACTTCACCTGCTTTGGTGTAAATGAAAGTGACAACAGCGGCGCTAGAGAGGTAACAGCTAGACACCCCCCAAAAAGGGAATGGTGGCCATAGACAGTTGCTCTTTTCCTTATCCTTCCTGACTGATTCTTCTCTAGTTTTGCCTTTTGCTAGTGTCCTTGTCACTACTGGTAGCATGAGGTGGTACCTGCAGCCGATTCAAGTTGCACTGGTGGTCCAGCTCCTTTAGGATGGCACATCCATATGTGCCATCACAAGAAGGTTTGCTGTGTCTCCCAGCAGAATTTCAAGAGCATGGAGTGGATACCAAAAGATGGGCCATTACATGAGGAGAGCTGGATAGGGCCATAGAAGGGCATCAGCCAGCATCAGGGCCAGTACCTTCTCTTTTGTGTGTGGAGGAAGAGGAGGGACACTGTCAGAGCCCTACAAAATGAGCTGGCTACTGGTGTGCATGTCTCTAACCGGACTGTCAGAAACAGACTCCATGAGGGTGGCATTAGGAACCTGTGCTCACAGCCCACCACTGTGCAGCTCCACCATTGGCACCCCATTCTCTTCACAGATGAGAGCAGATTCACCTTGAGCACATGTGACAGATGTGAAAGAGTTTGGAGACGACGTGGTGAACGTTGTGAAGCCTGCAACATCATCCAGCGTGAGCGGTTTGGCATTGGGTCAGTGATGGTCTGGAGAGGCAAATCCTTGGAGGGTCGCACAGTCCTCCACGTGTTAGGCAACAGTATCCTGACTGCTGTTAGGTACCGGGATGAAATCCTCAGAGTCATTGTCTATCCCAGGGGTGGGTAATGTCGGTCCTGCAGAGCCGTAGTGGTGGCAGGCTTTTGTTCCAACCCAGTTTCTTAATGAGAAGTCAATGATTGCTGATGAAGCCCTTATTGCTTAAGTGACATATTGATGCTTCATTTTAGTGGTCTCGCTTATTAAGGTTCCCCACCCTTAGTTGCTTATTTCAATCTTAAAGAGCTGCGTTCACTGTTTTAATGGCTCCTTATTAGCAATAAGATGTTAAGATGTACAGTTACATGACCAGCCAGCAGTTCTCTATCTAACTTGTTTCCATTTACATCTTTGTGGGTTCATCTTGCACGGTTTGATTTAATAAAACACTCCATAGAAAAATGTGACAGACTGAAAATCAAACGTTTTAGGCTTCAAATCATTTGGATGACATCCTTGCAAGGGAAAAACAATCAATGAAGTAAGAACCTAACATTATAGACTAGCAGGCCATAAAATTAAATAAGATCTGAGATTGGCAAGTATTGATTTCTAATTAAGCGATTGGGTTGGAATGAAAACCTGCTGCCACTGCGGCTCTCCAGGACCGACGTTGCCCACCCCTGTTCTAGCCCAGGGGTTCTCAAACTCGGTCCTGGGGGTCCACTGTGGCTGCAGGTTTTTGTTCCAACCAGCTTTTGTTTTTAATTGGACTCCTGGGCCAATTAAGTGAACTGTTATTTCCCAGATTCTGTGTTTTGGGAGTGATATAGAAATCAGACATTTTTTTATTAAAACATACTAAGCAGTTATATGGGAATAATGTTTTTTTTTTCTTATTAACAATATTTTCATCTTGATTTTCATTCTACTCTTTCAGGTGTTCAAATTGTTTAATTAATCCATAATTTTCTAATCAGTGGGTCTGATGTTAAAGTTGTTGCACCCTTTCATGATTCAGTGTTGTTTTGCCCGGGTGTCTGCTCTGCTTATTTTTAATTGTCATTATTTAGATACATTGCACAGAGAAAGGGCAAAATATAATGAAATCAAGAAAAGAGAGTTATGCATTTAAATCTATAGTGTGGTGGATGGCTGGGTAGGGACACCTGGAAACGGAGCTGGCCTTAGGGTGAAGCGAACGAAGCGACTGCTTCGGGCCCACAGCTGGAGGAGGCCAGCTGTACCCTCAGTATCAGTTTGCTTCGGGCCCGAAATTGTCTAGGGCCGGCTCTGTACGGTTACGGTTGTCAGTGTCAAATGGAAATCGTCAAAAAGTGATGGTTGTAGGTGCCGGGAAAACACATTTCTGCAGCTCAGAATGCAGGAAATCGCTTGGCGGCCGGGGCTCTGCCCCGGACTCCCTAGCTGCATGGGGCCCTCGGTATCAGTTTGCTTCGGGCCCAAAATTGTCTAGGGCCGGCTCTGCTGGAAAGACCGGGAGAGGGACAATACCTCTCCTGGATCATGAGAGGGCAGACGCCCTGGGCTGAGTAGGGGCCACAGGAACAGAGCTTTGGAGGCTCGGCCCTAAAAAAGAAAAAAAACCGAACTCATCTCTCCAGTTCTGATGTCACTACACTGGTTACCTGTGTCAGTTAGTACTGACTTTAAAATACTGCTGATGGTTTACAAAGCCTTAAATGATCTGCTCCATCTTATATTTCAGAATGTCTTTCACTTTACACTCCAAATCGTAACCTCAGATCCTCAAATGAGTGTCTCCTTAGAATTCCAAGAGCTAAACTTAAAAGAAGTGGTGAGGCGGCCTTCTGCTGTTATGCACCTCAAATCTGGCATAGCTTGCCAACAGGAATCTGCCAGGCTAATATGGTGGAGCACTTTAAAACACTGCTGAAAACTCATTACTTTAACTCTTTGAGGGCTGACTATTTTTCCAAAAAACACAGTTTTCTGAAAAGCACACAAAGCAATAGTTTCATACAGAAGTCAACATAAAATGTGTGTTGCTGTGTGCTGCGACTGCCAGTTTGGCAGGAATCCACAGCAGGCTGGCTGCCAGGCTGTCTTCACGTAGCGGGGGTAGGATCGGAAGTGGATAGCAATCTGGTGTGTACTTCTTATAATTTTAAGTGGCGGTCCTCCCAAGACGAACATTGTCATAGGCGCGTGAGCTGGTCAGCACCATGATCAGCTGAGGAATCGATCAGCTCATGCTGGTACCTCACATTTGTTTTCAATCACTTTTATCAAAGTCAAACAAGTATAGTTGTTTACCATCGTCAACCCCTCCTTTAAACAAAAGTCAACATATGCCCTAAAAGAGTTAACATGGCTTTCTTGTAGCTTCATCTCGATGTTCTCTATATTCAATTAATTACCTTTATTATTGATGGTGGCTCAACACTCCGTACTAACCCCTACTTTCTTTTCTGTTCTTTTTCCGGTTTTCTGTGGTGTTGACCTGCACCACCACCACCTGATCAAACAATACAATACAATTTATTTTTTTGTATAGCCCAAAATCACACAAGAAGTGCCACAATGGGGTTTAACAGGCCCTGCCTCTTGACAGCCCTCCAGCCTTGACTCTCTAAGAAGACAAGAAAAAACTCCTAAAAAAAACCTTGTGGGGAAAAAAATGGAAGAAACCTCGGGAAAGGCAGTTCAAAGAGAGACCCCTTTCCAGGTCGGTTGGGTGTGCAGTGGGTGTCAAAAAGAAGGAGGTCAATACAATACAATACACAAAACAGAACAAAACCTCAATATAGTATAAAAATAAAAATTTTAGAGGTATGGAGTAGAATTTAAGAGTAGATGATATCACATACTGCGGTGGGTTGGCACCCTGCCCAGGATTGGTTCCCTGCCTTGTGCCCTGTGTTGGCTGGGATTGGCTCCAGCAGACCCCCGTGACCCTGTGTTCGGATTCAGCGTGTTGGAAAATGGATGGATGGATGGATGGATGATATCACATAATATGAGTTGGATTTGTTTAGAGTCCTGGAGACCTCATCCATCAAGCTACCTCCCCCATTTGGCCATTCCACAGCTGAAATAGTGCTAATACGCTGAAAGGACCCCTCTTTCCCACGATTCCTGCAATCCTCCATCAGAGATGACTTTACCTTAGGCAGGCAAAACAGCTTGGCAGATGGGCCGTGGCACCAAGTGCCACATCTGAGTACCAAGAAGAGAAACAGAATTGGTGAGGGTTAGTATCCAATTATAACTATCATGTTAGTCATTAACACTAAAACATAAGTAACAACAGAGATGTAGTCTGTACAGTTAATCAGCAGCTCTAGTCAGGGTGAGCTAAACCTGAAGTAGTGAGTCTTCAGCCGGGATTTGAAAGCTGAGACTGAAGGGGCATCTATTATAGTAGCAGGCAGACCATTACACAGTTTAGGGGCCCTGTAACTAAAAGCTCGACCTCCCACTGTTATTTTATTAATCCTTAGAATCACAAGCAGACCAGCATCTCGAGATCTTAATGTGTGCTCTGGTTTGTAAGTCATGATAAGTTCAGATAAATAAGCCGGACCTCGGCCATTTAATGCTTTATATGTTAAAAGGAGGATTTTGAAATCTGCCCTAAACTTAACCGAGAGCCAGTGTAAGGATTTAAGAACTGGAGTTGTGTGTTAGGGACCCTGTAACTAAAAGAAGTATCTGTTGGAGGACAAAGATGTAGCCCACCAAAGATCTTCCTTTCATAAATCCAGCCACAATGCTGAAAGAATTGGATGTCCCTACATTGATGGATTAAAGGCCAGAAGTCCACATGACCATCATCATCAAGTTCTTCCATGAGAACCCTGAATACCATGAGTGCTGATTGAGGTCATTTATGCTAGTTAGAATGCCTAGAGGGGTCTGGGTGGTCTCATGGCCTCAGAACCCCTGCAGATTTTAATTTTTTCTCCAGCCGTCGAGTTTTTTTTTTTGTTTTTTCTGTCCTCCCTGGCCATCGGAACTCACTTTTATTCTATGTTAATTAGTGTTCCCTTATTTTATTTTCTTATATTCTTTGTCTTTTTTCTCTTTCTTCATCATGTAAAGCACTTTGAGTTACATCATTTGTATGAAAATGTGCTCTAGAAATAAATGTTTTTTGGGGCCCGTGGCCACCGCCAGGGAGCACCCAGAGGATTATGGAGCCCTGGACTGCAGCACTTCTGCCACAATCGGAAGTGCTGCCAGAAAGAAGTTCCAGGCACACCCAGAGTGCTTCTGGGTACTCAATCGGCACTTCCGGCCACACCAGGAAGTGCCGTCAGAAGATCATCATGAAGCACCTGGAGCACATCCGGAGTGTTATAAAAGGGGCCGCCTCACTCCATTATTCAGGAGGAAGAAGATGGAGCTTGTGAAGGGAGGAGTGGAGGTGGCAGAAGAAAAGGACAGAAAAGAGAGGGAAAGGACAGTGAGGATTTTTGGGGTTTGTGCACTGTGTGTGCAGAAGAAAATAATAAAAAGTGTGTGCTTTTGGACATTGTTGTGCCTCAGTGTCTGTCAGTAGCTGGGCTGGTCTTTTACAATAGCAAAAACAGAAAATATTTCTAAATGTCTTATACAGTTAGGTCCATAAATATTTGGACAGAGACAACTTTTTTCTAATTTTTGGTTCTGTACATTACCACAATGAATTTTAAATGAAACAACTCAGATGCAGTTGAAGTGCAGACTTTCAGCTTTAATTCAGTGGGGTGAACAAAACGATTGCATAAAAATGGGAGGCAACTAAAGCATTTTTTGAACACAATCCCTTCATTTCAGGGGCTCACAAGTAATTGGACAAATTAAATAACTGGAAATAAAATGTTAAAATCATGCTGCAGTGCTGTTTTGAATGTAGAACAAGAAAGGAGAGAAAAAAATATAAGCTTTGAAAAAGAGTTATCAGTGTTATCAGTTGTTGTCACTGATTAATAATCTGGTTAGAACGAAAACCTGAAGCCACATGGGGTCCCCCAGGACTGACTTTGAAAACCCCTTCTTCTAGCCGTATGATGGTTCAGTGGGTTCCTCCCGATGCAGGACAACACCTAGCCTCATGAGGCCGGAGTGTGTGGGCAGTTCCTGGATGGCGTATGCATTGATGCCAGTTACCGGCCCGCATGTGCCCTAGCTGCCCTCATGTAACGGCCCATCTCCTGGTATCTCCTCCATGCTCTTGAGTGCTTCTTGCGATGGCGTGTATGGATATGCCATCCTGGAGGAACCGGACTATCTGTGCAACTTGAATCAGCTGCAGGTACCACCTCATTCCACCGGTAGTGACAAGGACAGTAGCAAAAGTAGAGAAGAATCATTCAGAAAGGATAAATTGAGAGCAACTGGTCTGTGGCCACCATTCCCTTTTGGGAGTTGTCTTGCTGTCATGTCTCCAGTGCCCCTGCCGTCACTTTAATTTGCACCAAAGCAGGTGAAGTTCATTCACAAAATCGCTTCTGCTTCCTACTTGGACAGACTGATATCCCTGAAGCTTCATTGACTTAGCGTTAGACTGGCATGAATAAGTGTTCCCTTCATTTTTTTTGAGGAGTGTATTTAAAGGCCAGCATTGACTAACTAAGGGACCCAAACAAATCCCCTCACCTGCAATAGCTCACATTCCACAAGGGCAGTGTGGTGACAACTACAATCGTGTTACCAGTCACCCCCTTCTGGCTCCTGGGCTGAGCTGCCATTCCTTCCAGAGTTTGTCATGACTTTGATCCTAATGGTGCTGGCGCTGGTGCTGGGATAGGCTTTGGCTGCATACAGTGCATCCAGAAAGTATTCCCAGCGCATCACTTTGTCCACATTTTGTTATGTTACCACCTTATTCCAAAATGGATTAAATTCATTTTTTTCCTCAGAATTCTACACACAACACCCCATAATGACAATGTGAAAAAAAGTTTACTTGAGGTTTTTGCAAATTTATTAAAAATAAAAAAACTGAGGAATCCCATGTCCATAAGTATTCACAGCCTTTGCTCAATACTTTGTCGATGCACCTTTGGCACCAATTAAAGCCTCAAGTCTTGTTGAATATGATGCCACAAGCTTGGCACACCTATCCTTGGCCAGTTTCGCCCATTCCTCTTTGTAGCACCTCTCAAGCTCCATCAGGTTGGATGGGAAGCATCGGTGCACAGCCATTTTAAGATCTCTCCAGAGATGTTCAATCGGATTCAAATCTGGGGTCTGGCTGGGCCACTCAAGGACATTCACAGAGTTGTCCTGAAGCCACTCCTTTGATATCTTGGCTGTGTGCTTAAGGTCGTTGTCCTGCTGAAAGATGAACCGTCGCCCCAGTCTGAGGTCAAGAGCGCTCTGGAGCAGGTTTTCATCCAGGATGTCTCTGTACATTGCTGCAGTCATCTTTCCCTTTATCCTGTCTAGTCTCCCAGTCCCTGCCGCTGAAAAACATCCCCACAGCATGATGCTGCCACCACCATGCTTCACTGTAGGGATGGTATTGGCATGGTGATGAGCAGTGCCTGGTTTCCTCCAAACGTGAGGCCTGGCATTCACACCAAAGAGTTCAATCTTTGTCTCATCAGACCAGAGAATTTTCTTTCTCATGGTCTGAGAGTCCTTCAGGTGCCTTTTGACAAACTCCAGGCGGGCTGCCATGTGCCTTTTACTAAGGAGTGGCTTCCGTCTGGCCACTCTACCATACAGGCCTGATAGGTGGATTGCTGCAGAGATGGTTGTCCTTCTGGAAGGTTCTCCTCTCTCCACAGAGGACCTCTGGAGCTCTGACAGAGTGACCATCGGGTTCTTGGTCACCTCCCTGACTAAGGCCCTTCTCACCCGATCGCTCAGTTTAGATGTTCAGCCAGCTCTAGGAAGAGTCCTGGTGGTTTCGAACTTCTACCACATACGGATGATGGAGGCCACTGTGCTCATTGGGACCTTCAAAGCAGCAGAAATGTTTCTGTAACATTCCCCAGATTTGTGCCTCGAGACAATCCTGTGTCGGAGGTCTACAGACAATTCCTTTGACTTCATGCTTGGTTTGTGCTCTGACATGAACTGTCAACTGTGGGACCTTCTATAGACAGGTGTGTGCCTTTCCACTTCATGTCCAGTCAACTGAATTTACCACAGGTGGACTCCAATGAAGCTGCAGTAACATCTCAAGGATGATCAGGGGAAACAGGATGCACCTGAGCTCAATCTTGAGCTTCATGGCAAAGGCTGTGAATACTTATGTACATGTGCTTTCTCAATTTTTTTATTTTTAATAAATTTGCAAAAACCTCAAGTAAACTTTTTTTTATGTTGTCATTATGGGGTGTTGTGTGTAGAATTCTGAGGGAAAAAATGAATTTAATCCATTTTGGAATAAGGCTGTAACATAACAAAATGTGGAAAAAGTGATGTGCTGTGAATACTTTCCGGATGCACTGTACATCTCAGTGATGGAAAAATGCAATTTTATATAGTGATAGCACAACCTTACATTCTGTAACATGAGTCAGATCTGTCGTCTGTATGGTACTGTGAAACCCCCCAAAGGCTTCAAGACCGATAGCTGAACCAAGGCACAACGTTTCCAAATCTGAGATTCTATCTTTATGCTTGATTTGATCATTGTGTGAGGGTGAGGATCCATTACCTGGGGAGTTAACGTCAGATGTGAAATGAATTTGCTCAGTCTACAAAAGAGACATGGCGGCACTTTTTTTGCTTTTATCTTTAAGGCTCAATTGTCACCTTGTGTGGAGAGACAAGGACTGTCCTTTTCTTCCTTTTAAATAAGAGAGTTTTAATGTGAAGTCCCAAAAATAGCACGACTGTGCCTCTTCAAGCAAATTTTATTTGTGAGGAAGCTTCAGCGGCGAGCATCAGGACGGGAAGATTTACATGTCGTGTTGCCAGAGGCTTTTAAGGCTTTAAAACATAAAGCATTACTGCCTCGTGTAAATGTGGGTTTACTGTATTTGATTATTTCTTGGGAAAACTCAAAAATGGAAAAAATAAAAAAGCTAAAGCACTCAGCATTTCTCTTTTTTTTGTAATTCTAAATTTTGGTTTGCTAAGTCTGTTCCAAGGTGAATGTTATTTTTTCTTTACAACATCTCTTAGCAATCCATTGGTCCAGCCATCAAATCTGCTTAAAGCAAGGTAGCATCCTTAGGGTTAGGTTTACCCCATCAAAACATACCAAAAACTTAAATTTAATTCAATAGGAAAAATGCTATTATGTGTAATAGAAACCTATAAATACCAGAATGTCAACGTAAATACAGTAGAAGACATCTGTCTAGTGTCCACTGCTGTACCGATGCACATTTAGCCCCCGTCCTTTGTGCGACACATTTTGAGACGTTCTACCAACGCGCAGCCCGAGTTTGCAATCGGGACTCTAGACGTGTGTTCTTTGCCACGCTTTTCGTATAGTTTGTTCTGTTGCTTGCACACGAAAGGGTAACCAGCACAATTGTGCGCCCTTTGTGTTATTGTAGGCTACCGTAGTGCAAGACTTAGTGACTTCCATGTTCCCCCTGACACGAACACTGTTGCACGCATGTGAACCGTGCTTAGGGGGCTAATGTCTCGCTTGCCCTTGCGGTGTATCGCAATCATTTTGTCTGTGTGTCATGCAGGTACTGTCGCACCATGACAAAATTTCACGTGGACAAATTCACTGGGCATATCATGGTGGTACAGTGCTGTGTCACGCACTGTATGTCAGTTCACATCGTCATCACTATCACTAGAGCATCACTAGAGCAATGTTTCTGTTTCACTTTGTTCTAAAACTGTCTTTACAGATCTTCATTTGCTGTTGTGTTTCTAATTTCAGGCTCCACCCCACTTATGAATATTTATGAGTCACCTTAGAGTTACCATAAAGAGGCAGAAAGTGTAAAAACGTTCATGCTATTTCATCCACAAGATGGCAGCAAAATATTCTACAGAAAGTTTTTATTATAAATATTAACATTATTATTTATAATAATAATAAATTTTAATTTATATAATGCCTTGCCCATGCTCAATGCACTAAACACTGTAAAGCATATAATTATACTTTACCCTGAGCCTATTACGGGTTTAACCATAATTGCATAAATGCATTGTTGTGTTTCTAATTTCAGGCTCCACCCCACTTATGAATATTTATGAGTCACCTTGGAGTTACCATAAAGAGGCAGAAAGCGTAAAAACGTTCATGCTATTTCATGCACTAGATGGCAGAAGAATACTCTCCAGAAAGTTTTTATCCATCCATTATCCAATCCGCTATATCCTAACACAGGGTCACAGGGGTCTGCTGGAGCCAATCCCAGACAACACACGGTGCAAGGCAGGAACAAATCCCAGGCAGGGCACACACACCCACACACACCAAGCACACACTAGGGACAATTTAGAATCGCCAATTCACCTAACCTGCATGTCTTTGGACTGTGGGAGGAAACTGGAGCACCCGGAGGAAACCCACGCAGACACAGGGACACTGTCACCCAAAAGTTTTTATTATAAATATTAACATTATTATTATTATTATTATTATCCATCCATCCGTTATCCAACCCGCTATATCCTAACTACAGGGTCACGGGAGTCTGCTGGAGCCAATCCCAGCCAACACAGGGCGCAAGGCAGGAAACAAACCCTGGTCAGGGCGCCAGCCCACTGCAGGGCGCGCACACACACATCAAGCACACACTAGGGACAATTTAGAATTGCCAATGCACCTAACCTGCATGTCTTTGAACTGTGGGAGGAAACCGGAGTACCCGGAGGAAACCCACGCAGACACGAGGAGAACATGCAAACTCCACGCAACGGAAAGCGAACCCGGGAAGCGAACCCAGGTCTCCTTACTGCGAGGCAGCAGCACTACCTACTGAATCACGGTGCCGCCTATTATTTTTATTATTAATAATAAAAATAATAATAAAATAATAATAATAATAAATTTTAATGTATATAGTGCCTTTCTCACGCTCAATGCACTAAAAACTGTAAAGCATATCATTATACTTTACCCTGAGCCTATTATGGGTTTAACCATAATTGCATGGAATTCCAAGCCTGAGCCACGCTCAGGGTTAACGTCAATGAGGTTAAGGTCATGGAGGACTAGCAGCCATGGGCACAAAGCAGGAAACTACCCTGCCCTTTTCTCCATTTATTCCATAAAGCCGTCTTAATACAATTTAGGGTGACAGGGTGCTAGATCTTATTTTTTATTCTCCTAATCTCTATTTATTTATTTATTACATAACATTTTCAACCCTATCCTAGCAGCATTGTGCACAACGCAGGAAATAACTTTGCTCTGAGGGGGCACTAATTTCCATCAATATAAATAAAATAGCAATACCCTCTATGGGTCTTTTGAATTTTATGGCTTCAATGGCTCAGCATTTTGCAGATAAGGTCCTGTTGACTTCATCAAGCTGTGACCTCAGACACACATTGGGGCAGTTTGCAGCCGAGTGTGAAGTGGCCAGGATGAGAATCAGCAAGTCCAAGTCCAAGGTCATGGTTCTCAGACGATAAAGGGTGATGTGACCTTTCCAAGTTGTGGATGATCTGCTACCGCATGCAGAGGAGTTGAAGTATCTTGTGATCTTGTTCACAAGTGAGGGGAGAAGGGAGCAGAAGATCTACACGTGGGTCGGAGCACCATGATGTGAACATTGTACCAGTCAGTCATAGCAAAAAGGGAGCTGAGCCAAAAGGCAAAACTCTTGATTTACCATTCAATCTATGTTACTACCCTCACCAATGGTCACAAACTTTGAGTAGTGACTGAAAGAGCTAGATCATGAATACAAATGGCAGGGTCAATGTTTTTGATCAACCTTCTCCTAACAGATAGATCCTGCCCTTCCTCCCCATTCAGACTGTTCTCCTTCAAATCTTTGTTTACTTTATCCATATACCTCTGCTTTGGCTTTCTTCACTTACTCTTCCCATGTTCTTCCTTTGCTATCACTCTTTCCCCAGGTGTTCATTGCCTCTCCTCACTACATGTCCACACGACTTCAACCTACTTTCCAGCACTTTTAGATATCTCTCCGACTATTGTTGTACCTCTGATTGTCTCATTTCTTATTCTGTCCTTTATTGGTAACTCCACACATCCATCTCAACATTCTCATTTCTGCCACATCCATCCACTTCTCCTGCACTCCCTTTACTTCTCTTGTCTCATCTCCACACATCATTGCTGGTCTTACCACTGTCTTATAAACCTCACTTTTAACCTTCTCCTTAATTGTTTGATCACACAATACTCCTGATACCTTCTTTGAAATCGTTCCATTCAAACTGCACTCAATGTGTTGGTTATCTTTGCATCTAATTCTCCATCTCGGTCCACCACTGATCCTAGATATTTAAATTTATCCTTTCAATGGCTCTCCCTGCAGGCTAATTGCTGAACCCTGATCATAATTAATACTAGAATTACCAAAGTCTATGACAAAACTCGTAAATCTGGCCCACCTTAAATCCCTTCGCACCTCTCCATCAGCGTCTTTTGTCTTGTAAATGTGTCAATAAGCAGCAAGCAGCCTGCTATCACATCCCCCCACCGAGTTTTCTCAGCTCAAGTCTGTTTACCTGCGTGTCAGTTGGTTAGAGTTGTATAGAGTAAATACTATCTCGTTATTTGGAACACATGCATTTCATGTGTGTTCTGTGTCTACAACAATCTATGTAAACATTAAAACAGAAACGTTTTTCATGTTTTAGTAATAATTGACAAAATGTAGACATGAAGTGTATAATGTGTGAAGCCTGAAGTCCACATATCAAATAAACACTTTCACAAAAGGTACAAATATAACAAAATAAGTGCACTTTTATTCAAGAATATAACTGCAGAAAAAGAACTCGCGTTAGGGTTGCGACATTGACACGTCTTTAATACAACTGCTTTGGTGGCGTAATGGTAAGAACTGCTGATTGGTAATCAAAAGGTCACGAGTTTGACCCCAACCTATTCTGTTTTGAGAAGTGAGCTGCTCGTATTCTTACTATTTTAGAATAAAAACATACATTTGATTTGAGTCTGTAACAGCCAGTGTAAATTTATGGTACTTGTAAAGGTTAGCTTTGTTTTTTTTTTTTATTCAGTTTTATTCTCTCAGTCATGTTCACGCTCATCCCAATCTGACACTTCTGTTTTCACATAAAGACGCGCTATAACAGAGGTGAACTCAGATGATGAGGAGGGTTCTACATCGGAGAAAGAATGCATGTCGCACTGTAGCCGTTACTGTACTTTGTATATGTACACGGGAAGCTCTGCAATCTACTTGTGACTTTACGCTGGTGGTGGGGGTATGTGATAGCAGGCTGCTTGCTGTTTATTGACACATTTACAAGACTAAAGACGCTGACAGAGAGGTGCAAAGGGATTTAAGGTGGGGTGGATTTACGAGTTTTTTCGCAGGCTTTGGTAATTCTAGTGTTAAACCTCATATATTCTGTCTCCTTCTTCCTATTTATCTTCAATTCTCTGTCTCCCAAAGCCCTTCTCCATTCTTCCA
Organism: Erpetoichthys calabaricus; assembly: GCF_900747795.2. Lineage (NCBI taxonomy): Eukaryota > Metazoa > Chordata > Cladistia > Polypteriformes > Polypteridae > Erpetoichthys > Erpetoichthys calabaricus. The sequence goes on along the minus strand of NC_041399.2, from coordinate 9,658,358 downwards.
AATTCCTCTCCACTTCGTCTTTCCTGGTGCTACACAACACAATGTCATGAACACAAAGCCTGCAACAGGGGGATTGGTCTTTTATCCCACAAGTCAACACATCCATTACCAGATCAAAGAGGTAAGGACTTTAAGACCACCCTTGGTGCAGACCACCTCGAACTGAGATCTTGTCTATTATCCCAAAAATTCTTTTAACCCGAGTCCTCACTCCCTCATACATATCCTCACATCCTTCTCTGGTCCTCCTTTCTCTCATAGGGACATCCAGACCTCTTGATGTGGCACATCTTCTCAAATTGCATAAAATATCATTCTTAAGGGCCGAAAACAGTCCCTAAGATGGTGCCATTCCCCATTTACTACAGACATGTCAAATGCACTTAATTCTTGATAATGAATATGGCTACAGGGTCATCAAGTTGTGGTGCAGACTTTGTTGTGTGATTTGTTTTACTCACCCACCATCTATTTCTAAAAAAAAACCTCTGAATTGCGGTTTGTGTGAATGTCCCCCCTCTTCTCTACTGTCTCGCAATATCATTTTAAGTGAAAGAAACAGACAGCAGCTTAATCAGCCTTCTATCTGGGCCATCTCTTTGCTTGCTGTGGGGCACCTCTCTATAAATAAATACAATGGCCTTCTTCAACTCTGTCATCTGACCTTTGGCTTCACTGGCAGTCGTTATGTGATAAGCACCCATTAAGTGGCATTGTAATTATTGGTGAGTAATATGTTCACTCGTGATAACACTCAGTGCTTTGCTTTAAAACCCTACTGCTGTACTGGAGGTATTCTCTTCAAGCCAGAGATAATGCAGTGAAAGCAAAAGCTGAATGCCTAGATTCGGATTTATCCTTTATTTCTTTTTCTTTCATCCTCTCTCACTTTCTTTTTTCCACTCTCTCTCTTTCTTTAAGATACGCACACCGCAGAACAAGAGAAATTTGAATCTCAGACTTAACAGACCACACTACTGCGATGACAGTCTACCCTAGAGCAAATTCTAAAGTTATTACCATTTACTTCTCAGTTCTTAATGCTTTGATGTCACTTGTTTAGTGGGTTTTTATTCTCCAGGGAGCACCAGAAGAAACAGTCCTGTCTCCTTTTTTCTTCACTTTGTATAACTCCGACTATAAACATAACAGCAGGTCATGTCACTTGCAGAATTTCTCAGATGATTCTAGAGTTATGGGTTGTATTGATAAAGGAGATGAGAAAGAGGAGAGGAAGCACATGAAGAAGTTTGTGTCTTGGTGCAGAAAGTGTTGTCTGCAAATTAACATTAGCTTTATTGACTTTCTCAACACCAAAGAGCCTCAATGTCTGATCACTGTTCAGGGAAGGGATATAGAGATGCTACACTCCTGCAAGTACTTGGATGTCCACATCAACGACAGGCGGGACTGGTCTCATAACACAGAGGAAGTATAGGAGACTCAGCCATATCACTATATATACAGTATGTACACACACGTACATACACACTCACACACACAGACACAGACATGCAATTGGGGGTCAGCTTCACTGTAGTTACACTCAACACCAGGGGCTAATGCTGTCACTAAATGCCTTTTCTCTTCCTCTCTCTGCAGAAAAGATGATTGATGGACCAACCACAATTATGTCACTTGTCCTGAACCCGCCTCTTCCACTTCCCACCCCTTAAAACTGGCTGCACTTCCAGATACACACATACACACATACACACATGCACGCATACACACACACATACCTGTACTTATATATAATTTTTGTGGACAATTTATGTGCCACATATAGCATCATGTGTTGAACATGATGGCGAACAGGTTGAGACATTCTTGTAAATCATCTTGCATATATGAAGTATGTTTTGTGAATAAATTGTTTCCGTCATTTAAATTTTAACATAATTTTGACTCACCCTGTATAGAGATAGAGATAGAGATAGAGATAGAGATAGAGATAGAGATAGAGATAGAGAGATAGATCATATTCACATGTGCATGGGGGGTATCTACAAGGCTCTATTAGGATAAGCTTGCCTCTTTTAGAGCCAGGGGGTCCACAATAAGTAATACCTACTGGGGCTCCTTTATATCAAAAGTAATACACCTGCAAAATGCCTATCTGTGACTATGGCTGTCAATGTTCAACAGGAAACAACAGAAAACAAATCACTTGACTGGAGAGATAGTCACTAAGAGCTGCAGATGTCGCAAAATGTCCATGATTTCATTTGAAATTTTTTCTTTTTTATATATAAAAAGGTAAGGTAAATGGGACACTAGGATATTCCTCAAATCCTCATGATCTCTTCTAATTCCCGTCAATAATTTATGATATATATTTTCAGAATATTATGATAAGACCAGCTAGAAATGAAAATGGAGACATGAAAATAAAATCCCAACCAACACAAAACTTATCTGCCAGTGGCCAACAGCATGTCACCTGGTATCTGCTTTTAACTGTTAATTACACCACAGATTCCCAGAGGTTTCTCGACTCGATGATTTTACCACAGTAGTAATTGGGATTTCCCTTCACTGAGGTTACCCGACTTTAATTTACATTTATCCTATAATAATAATAATAATAATAATAATACACATTCTGCCATTAGTGATGTGAAAAAATACTGCATGTACCCATTTTTCTGAGTCTATGGTTTTATATATCAACCCCTAACTAGCAATCGTTTTGTCTTCATGAAGTTATAATTTTTGATAAATTAAACCTCAAGTGAAGAAGAAAACAAAACAGATTCACTTTTGTTTGTATTTGTTTGAAAAAAAAAATGAACCAACTTGCCTAAACCTTGTGTTGAAAAGTAGACAGCACATACTTAGTGCTTCCATATTAGTTAACTGAAGCCAAGTGCCAGCCATCAAGCTCACATGATAAGCTTACAGTTCATCAAAGTGGTACCATATTAAGGTAAAACGGAAACCTTTGTGGTCCAATTTCGGGTATTGATGTATGCCATTAACACCATGTCAACGGCAAGGGACATCCGCGATGACCTCAAGGAAGTATAGTATATACTTTTGTTTTGTAAATACTTTCAGTTCTTTATGCACGGTGAAAGAAATAACATCCACCCCTTTTAACATTCCCGACCTGAGCCCCGAAGATTCGATGTATGGACACTGGCCGCTGTATCACGCCATTTCCACATATCATACGTACTCGCGGATAAGTTCTCCTGTGGATAAGTCAGGGCTTGATTTTAACGTATAATTTCCAGTATTTTATAATGTCGGTCGTATAAATCGAATGCAGAAAACTCGCACTATTGGTCCAAGAGATTATGATATGCTAACGCCCACCTGAGAGATTAACCACAGAGCACACGGCCTTTTTTCCTATGCATTGTGCCCTACTTGACCACACAGTAAATACCTGAACTATTCTGAAGCAACGTTTGCACTGTTTTGTGTTTTTTGTATCTTACACCCTCATACACATTTATCATAAGAGCATTCCTTATGTACGATGGAGCGTTCGATCAGAAGGAAATATGAAGCTGGTTTTAAATTGAAAATCGTTGAAGTGGTAAAAGAAATTGGTAACTGTACTGCAGCAACAAAATTCAATGTGTCTGAGAGACTGATGCGAGATTGGAGGAGGCAAGAAGATGTACAAAAATAAGTGTTGCATTTTTGAACAGGTGTATAAGTCGGGGTCTGATTTTATGATCGATTTTTTCACATTTCAAGACCCAACTTATACACAAGTATATACGGTAATTGTTGGACCTCATCAGTCTGGGAAGGGAAGTAAGGATATTTGGAAGCAATCTAAACACTATTTTTCTACAATGAGGATTATTTATAAAAAGGAGAACATTCCAGAGAATTGATCGCCTTCTTGGGAAAAAAGAGTTGAAGGAAGCTCGACCAAAAAAACCCATACTGTAAGATTATTTGAGAAATGGCAGATAGTAAAAAGTACAGTTTATGACTTGACTATCAGAAAAGATCCATATTACTAACCGAAGGTTGTAAACCGGATGGACGCAGGGCACATCGAAGCGCACGCGCACTGCCGCACTGCAACGAGCCCGCCACCTGTAAACTAGACATGCTCTAATCCACTGTGACAGTAATGTAGATCACATAACGGTCATTCAGTTTGGCGCCCGCCCCAGAGTCCAGAGTCAAACGCAGCGGCATCCCAAAATGCGGTGGCGCCCGCCCCAGAGTCAAACGCAGCGACTTCCCAAAACGCAGCGGCTTCCCAGAGTCAGTAGGTGGCGCCCAAATAACACACCGTAATGCGCCGTGGCACCCACCCCAGAGTCAAATGCAGCGGCTTCCCAAAACGCAGCAGCTTCCCAGAGTCAGTACGTGGCGCCCAAAAAACACAACCTGTGAGCTACACTTGCACTAATCCACTGTGCCAGTAATTTAGATCACATAACGGTCACAGACTCTAACCCAGCGGCTTCCCAGACTCAGTGGCTGGCACACGAACACCACAACCTGTAAACTGAACTTGCTGTGCTCCACTCTGCCAGCAGTCGGTGTCAGCAAAGGCAACGGAATCACGTCTCCACAAAACGAGACCGCTTTACTACAGATATGCTTATGTAATTAAATGACATTTCCCCAGATGCACCCACCCTCCATGATATGTCATCCATCCAGATATCGGACGGAACAGAAACTGATTGCCATTCTTGGATTTCTGATTCGCTAGCGAATCGCGGGCTTACTTGTGTGAACAAGAATGGCTTTTAAAGAAGGGTAGCCGGATAACTCAAAATGAATATGGCAGCATGGCCTTGGTTTGCCTGACTCACAAAGCTTCTGGAACAATGTCTTCTGAATAGATGTGACCAACATGACATCACTGAAATCAAACACTGTTTATCACCAGAAGAACCCCATACCACCCCACCAAGCATGGTGGTGGAAGGTGATGATCTGAGGTTAAGTGGAAGCCACAGGACCTGGATGCCTTACAACCACTGAGTTCCTCTTTTCATCAGAATACTTGAGAAGCCATCTGTCTGACTACTAAGTATGGCAGAAGCTGGAATGTGTCATAAGACGTTGAACTTAAGCATACCACCAATGAAAGAGTAAGTAACCTCGATTTTAGAATGGCCAATTCAATCTTCACACCTGTTTGCGGAAGTGTAAGAGAGAAATACATCAAATAAATGGCTTTAAAATATGTATGAACTGAAGCCGTAATGCAAGGAGCAGTGAGCTAAAGTTCCTCTAATCTTGATCTTCTTTCGGCTGCTCCCATCAGGGCTTGCCACAGCAGATCATCTTCTTCCATATCTTTGTCCTCTGCATCCTCTGCATCACCTGCATGTCCTCTCTCACCACATCCATAAACCTTCCTACCTCTTCTTCTCTTCTTACCTGGTAGCTCTATCCTTAGCACCCTTCTCTCAATATCCCCAGCATCTCTCCTCTGCACATGTCTAAACCAACACAATCGCACCCCTCTAAATTTGTCTCCCTATCTTCCAACCTGAGCTGACCCCCTAATGTCCTCATTTCTAATCCTGTCCATTCTCATCACACCCAGTGGAAATCCTAGCATCTTTAACTCTGCCACTTCCAGCTCTGCCTCCTGCTTTCTGGTCAGTGCCACCATCTCCAACCCAAAGTTCCTCTAATATGAGGGAAAAAATGCTAATAAACTCGCACAAAAATGAATACTTCAGGTTATTGCTGATGTAGCAAAGTGTCATCTGTCACTAGTAATTTGATTTTGTTTTAGTTATGAACTTCAATTGTTCTTGTATATAGTTTTATACCGATTGTACAGTCTGTTATAGTGCAGGCGTTAATTAATGTTACACCTCACAACTTGAATGCACCGCGTTTCTTGGCTCAGCCGCACGGTGGACGCTGTTAGGAAGCCGTTTGTGTGGCGCTCTGTTCCTTTTTTCCCTTTTGTTTCTGGAAAGAAAACTAGAAAACTTCTATTTCTCCTCTACATGCCCTTGACTTGACTGTCCTTGATACAATGCGAAGAAAGATAGATTTCAGTCATCTACACTGACAAAGATGTATTTCCGCGTTACTGAGTCAAGGGGTGTCCTTACATTCTCACACATGGCTCTGGCATATCGCTTTATATTTGTTGAGTAAGTAATGACAAAGTAGAATCTGTGATGTGTGTTTTGTCATCAGAGGTTAGACTGATCTAATTTTAGGACTTGTTGAGGACAAGATGATTAGTACTCACGTCCTGATATATAAAACCCTAGAAATTGAAGAGAGGGCACTTAATTTTCACATGACGTATATTTTTGCTTCTTGATTTCTTTGTAACTGTTAATTTCTGCTCTCCTTTGCTTTTGACAGTCTGGGTAGTGCTCTGAGTCAGAATCCAGTGAAGTGCTCTTTATATTAAGTAGGTTGAATTGAATTAGAAAAAAAAAATGAAATTATCATCCTGACCATTTAAAACACAATTGTAGCTTTATTTTATAGTGAGTGACAGAAATTAAGTACATATGGCCAAGACACACTTATATCTAGCAGGAATCGTACACCAAAGATGAATGATCACAAGCAAAGGCAAAACAAAAGCAAAATCAATCAAGAGGGGGAAAAAAGTCAAAGCTTAGACCTAAAAGCAAAATCTTGAGAATATAACAGAGCTTCTCTTATTTTCAGAAGATGTTGACAGTAATAGGGAATGTAACTTGCTCTTAAATAAGACTTCCCTGAGGTTCAATGTAAAAGGTGAGCCATCCCAGAGTATCCAAGAATAGCCTCAGTCCACCACTTCTGTCATCCCAATAGATCCTGCCGACTACGCCTTCGTAAGTTAAACAAAAGTGGTGTGAAAAGTACTGCGATCCATCTTGGTCATTCCCATTTAATGCCTTAGGAAACAAACGAGAAATACTAAAAAATTTGTGCTTTGGTCACACTGGTTGGACTCCATTAGTCTGTGGTCTATACTGATGCCATCTCACTGTATATTTGAAGTAAAATACTCTGGAATCTGGAAGAAGTGAGCATAGAAGTTTTTTTTCTTCCGGCTTGTAATCTTCCAGGTGATAGAAATTGACAGCAAAACAGTCTGAGGTGTCACAACGATATCCTTCTCTGGTGTGTGTTCCCCATAGTGACGTGTGTGGTCATAGTGACCAGGCTTCCAAATGGCAACGCTTGAAAGCATCAGAATGCTGTCACTGTCATAGGAAATGTACTTTCAACAACCAGGAAATGAAGACTGCGAAGTTCCTACACTCAACCCTAAACATTCTTAACAACCTGAAAATGCTTTAGTTCAGATATGATTGTTTGGTTTTTTGAGATCCAGAGTTCAGGTGATAATATATGAATGACACCTTCTTAATAAAGGATGCTGTGTGAAGATAGGTGCCGGATATAGGAAGTAAAGGATTAGGGAACAAGAAACCTTAGCTGAATTACATGCTATTAAAAATGGTGTCCCTTAAGGGTTGGTGATGGGATTTCTGATATATATATATATATATGTATAATATATAATATATATATAATATATATATATATATATAATATATATATATATATATATATATATATATATATATATATAATATATATATATATATATAATATATATTATATATATTATATATATATATATATATATATATATATATATATATATTTTGAAAGATGGGCAGCAGTTCAACCAGGACACCCCTAAAATGGAAGGATGGGGGAAGACAGCTACTTGTCGATACTGCCTCCCCCAAAACGGTAGATGGCAGCTCCCCTGGAGTGTAAAAGAACTTGAATTCTCCAGCTGACCCGGAAGTGCTGGCAAGTTAAGTGGGAGGAAGAACAGAAGCATGTCCGGGTCAGGAACTATATAAAGTACTGCTGAAGACTCAGAGTGAGCCAGAGTCGGGAGACAAAGCTTGCCGGGAGGAGTGAAGGAGAAAAGAGAAGGAGAAGGAGAAGAAGAAAGTATTGTGTTGTTGTGCTTAGTGGGACTGTGTGTGCCTGTGGGAAATGGGGAAGGCGATGAAGAAAATAAAAACATTTGTGTTATTATCAGTGTGCCTCCTGTATCTGTCTGTGTTGGGCTGAGTGGCTACTATGTCCTCTACATTTGGCACAATATATACACAAACACACACACACTATATACAGTAAATACCACCGGCTCACTCATCACAAGAAAGATAGATAGAGAGAGAGAGAGAGAGATAGATAGAGATAGAAATCCCCAAGGGGAAATTCACATACTCCAGCAGCAGCATACTGATAAAAAAAACAATATTAAATTAAAGAGTGATAACAATGCAGGTATAACAGACAGTAACTTTGTATAATGTTAACGTTCACCCCCTGGGTGGAATTGAAGAGTCGCATAGTGTGGCGGAGGAACGATCTCCTCAGTCTGTCAGTGGAGCAGGACAGTGACAGCAGTCTGTCGCTGAAGCTGCTCCTCTGTCTGGAGATGATCCTGTTCAGTGAATACAGTGGATTCTCCATGACTGACAGGAGTCTGCTCAGCGCCCGTCGATCTGCCACAGATGTCACACTGTCCAACTCCGTGCCTACAATAGAGCCTGCCTTCCTCACCAGTTTGTCCAGGCATGAGGCGTCCCTCTTCTTTATGCTGCCTCCCCAGCACACCACCGTGTAGAAGAGGGCGCTTGCAACAACTGTTTGATAGAACATCTGCAGCATCTTATTGCAGATGTTGATGGACGCCAGCTTTCTAAGGAAGTATAGTCAGCTCTGACCTTTCTTGCACAGAGCATCAGTATTGGCAGTCCAGTCTAATTTATCATCCAGCTGCACTCCCAGGTACTTAGACGCCTCACGCCTGGACAAACTGGTGAGGAAGGCAGGCTCTATTGTTGGCATGGAGCTAGACAGTTTGACATCTGTGGCAGAGCGACGGGTGCTCATCAGGCTCCTATCAATTATGGAAAATCCACTGCATCCACTAAACAGTATGATCTCCAGACAGAGGAGCAGCTTCAGCGACAGACTGCTGTCACCGTCCTGCTCCACTGACAGACTGAGGAAATCGTTCCTCCCCCAAACTATGCGATTCTTCAGTTCCACCCAGGGGGGTAAACGTTAACATTATATAAAGTTATTGTCTGTTTTTACCTGCATTATTATCAATCTTTAATTTAATATTGTTTTTTGTGTCAGTAAGGTGCTGCTGGAGTATGTGAATTTCCCCTTGGGATTAATAAAGTATCTATCTATCTAACTAGGCTAATTCCAGGACTGCAGGTTATGAATTATGAAGAGTTGAACAATTTCAGAAATTAAGAGGGGAGATGACTGCAGTGTTTAAAATTATGAAGGGAATTAGAGCAGTGGGTCCTGGCTGTTACTTTAAAAAAAATTTTTGAATAAGAACACAACCACACATGTTAACGCTTAACAGTAAATATTGCACAAACGTTAAGTTTTTCTTCACATAGAAGTAACACTAACAAAGTAATGTGGTAGACAGAAGGAAATTGGGGACCTTTGAAACTCTACGTGATGTTATTTTGGAGGAATTACGTAGCTAGGATTGGAAAGCTTTAATGAGTTGAATGTTCAAATTTTTCGAATGCTCTAATGTACTGTTCTTTATGCTTTTTAATCTTTACTATAGGAATGACAACTTTTTGGTTTGGTTGGCATTCAGGTTAGGATGGATGGCTCTTCAACCGGCCATGGCACCTGTATAATGGAAAGATGTGGATTAATGAGCATCCCAGTTAGTAGGATGTCATAGCGGAAGGACAGAGGGAGTCTGTTTCCCAAGGCCATGTGTCCCCCCAATGGACTGGGTGGCAACAAGTTTCTGGTATGGCTCCCACTTGGACATCCACCAGGCAGCACAGGAGTTATAGATCTGGTGGACAGCAATGTTGGGATTCACATGTGCTGCTAAAGGTAACTTCTGGGGACAGGTTCCCCTGTCAGAGAGACGTTCCACCTGACCTGTAAATGTCTGGTGCACTGGAAGTACCTCCAGGTCCGGGTTGAAATGGAGAGGCCTCACCTACCCAGGGTGAGCCAGAGTTGGGAGAAACTCACCTGGGAAGAGTGGAGGAGGAAAGAAACCTGTATAAAGTATTTGTGAAAATAAAGCCATTTATTCGGCCCTGAAAACTATGTCTGTAAAATTGTGCCAAGAGTGTTGGGCTGTGAAATGCTCCCTGGTGGTCACACTGTCTGCATACAACGTACAGTGGATTCAGAAAGTGTTCAGACCTGTTCACTTTCTATACGATTTAATGTTGTCGTGAACTTGGAGTCCTAAAGTACATAGATCTCAATAACTTCCAAAAGCACTTCCAAAAACGCCTACTAGAGGGGGATATCACCCGTCAAACCCAGGCTAGTAACAAGGGCAAGCGCATAATCTTTATAAAAGATTTATTCTTCACAAAAAAGTATTCTAGATGCAGACATAGCATTTACTGTACATAGCACTTTAGAAGACACTCAAAATGCTTTCCATAGTGAGGGGGAAGCCGCTTCAACCACCACCAGTCCACCTGAGGGATGCAACGGCAGCCATTTTGCTTCAGCATGCTCACCACACATTAGCTATTAGGGATGAAGTGGTGAGAGAGAACACTTAGCAAATTATATATGGAGGATGATTAACAGACATATAGACAGACGCACAGATGCTTATCCTTGAATTAAGCTGGAGAAGCTTAATTGTCTATTGAAGTGTTATTCAAAGTGTTATATAGTTTTAGTAAAACTTGAGAAGATTTAAAAAAAAGTGGAACTGCAACTAGAAAATGAACTATGAAAAGGAAAGTGGAACAATGCTAAAAGAGATAACTGTGTCAATGGATAATATTTTCTCATTAAATGTTCCTATTGCCCACAATCCAAGATAAACACCGAAATCAGTGAGGCATTCATACGTGACTGTGCTGGTGACAAAGACATTTCTTACATGACATCATCTAAACCAGCTAAATGGCATCTTAAACACATTCACTGTAGAACTAACCACTGGTTCATTATTGTTATCAGCCTCCTGCTCAATTTATTTCTGTGACCTTTTCAAGAAACGGTTCTAAAGTTTTTTTTATGGAAAAGCAAAGGTCGGCTCTGCTGATCAGCGAGATGATCTGCGCCTAACTTTTAGCTGGGATTTGTCATTATAGGTTAGTCATGTGCGTATTGATGAGGTGAGACCACCTTAATATACTGGCAGAAATGCCCTGTGTAAATATAATATTATCTATTATCACCAGAAGGCTACTGGCAGTTGATAAAACTGAATCGTGTTTAATGAGGCTGTTTTGTTATTTCAGACTACATACGGGTATAATGAGATTTTAAGAAGGTAAGACATATGAGCTTGCTCCAAAATTTTCCTTTGTAGGATGATGGGGCAGACTCACCATAAACTGCTGTCATGCGTTCATGGATCTCCCTTCTTTTATGAGAAATTTTATGACTGAACGTTGCTCCAAATCTAGCATTTTCTTACTTGATTTACCCTAGGACTCTCCTGATCTCCTGTCTCTAGGAATATTAGACTCGCAATGAGCCACAACTGTGCATGAATAAACTTTAGACCTGTTACAGCATACCCAGACTTGTTTCAACATACTTGCTACTTTCTTTCACACTCAGGTAGATACATTATTGAACACCCCTCGTGTTTAGACTTTCTTACATCTTGTTACCAGTTGGGAGTGCTCAGCAGCATTGCCAGTACCCATAAAGACATTAAGGAACTCCATGGGTGAAATATAAAGGTGTTTATGTTTAGACAATTATTATTCTACACTCTGGGGTCTCCTAATACCCTCTGCTCTCATTATTACTCAGTGTTTGGCTCAATCAGTACCTCAAATACACACAGCCTTTGATTGCTCCTTTCTACTTCTCAACGTGCCTTTCCTAATACCAGGAGTGTAAAACTCAATTTTATTGTGGCAGATAAATAACACTTTATATACCCAATGTGGTCCAAAATACATTGTAATGACTGAGTCCCTGTCTTGCACCCCAAAACACGAGGCTGAGTCTCAGTACTTTAGCAAAACCAGCTTTATTCAGCTCGAAACAGGAACAGCACGGTTATTTATTGTAGCAGGATCTACCACAGACACAGCAAACGGGTAGAGTCGGGGCCAGGTTAGTGGATAAGCAATCCTGTTCCCTGCAGTTATAATGTTCCTTGCATCACCCATCGACGGCAGGTGCTCAGTGGGATTTGTTTTCGTGGCGAGCTGCCACATTGGTGGGAGCCCACGGTTGCCCTGGCAACTTCCATAGACATGTTGTCCCATTAGGGAGAGCACCAAAAGAGTTTAGAAACCTTACAATGTCAAGAAACAACTACAATTGTGGCCAACAGTTTTGAGAATGACACAAAAATTAATTTTCACAAAGTTTGCTGCCTCAGTTTTTATGATAGAAATTTGCATATACCTCAGAATGATATGAAGAGTGATCAGATGAATTGCAAAGTCCCTCTTTGCCATGAAAATGAACTTCATCCTAAAAAAAAAAAAAAACATTTCCACTGCTGTTGTGAAGAAGGCTTCAGGGCAACCAAGAAAGTCCAGCAAGCGCCAGGACCATCTCCTAAAGTGGATTCAGCAGCAGGCACCACCAGTGCAGAGCTTGCTCAGGAATGGCAGCAGGCGGGTGTGAGGGCGGTTAAGACCTTTGGAGGATGGTCTGGTGGGTGTCAAGAAGGGCAGCAAAGAAGCCAGGAAAAACATCTGAGGACTGCTGTGGTAAAGTCATCTTCTCTAATGAAACCCCTTTCCGATTGTTTGAGGCATCCAGAAAAAAGAAAAGAACAGGTGAGCGGCACTACCATCAGTCCTGTGTCATGGCAACAGTAAAGCATCCGGAGACCATTCATGACACGTGGGGTTGCTTCTCAGCCAAGGGAGTGCACTCACCCACAATTTTGCTTAAGAACACAGCCATGAATAAAGAATGGAACCAAAACTTCCTCAGAGAGCAACTTCTCCCAACCATCCAAGAACAGTTAGGTCACCAACAATGCCTTTTCCAGCATGATGGAGCACTAGGGAATGAGACAAAAGTGACAACTAAGTGGCTCAGGGAACAAAACATCGAAATTTTTGGTCCATGGCCAGGAAACTCCCCAGACCTTAATCCCATTAAGAACTTGTGGTGAATCCTCAAGAGGAGGGTGGACAAACAAAAACCCACCAATTCTGACAAACTCCAAGCATTATGCAAGAATGGGCTGCTGCCATCACTCAGGATTGGGCCCAGAAGTTGACTGACAGCCAGCATGCCAGGGCAAATTGCAGAGGTCTTGAAAAAGAAAGAAGGGCCAACACTGCAAATATTGACTTTACATAAACGTACAATAATAAAAGCCATTGAAACTTCTGAAATGCTTGCAATTCTACTTCAGTATACTACAGAAACATCTGACAAAAAGATCTAAAAACACTGAAGCAGCAAACTTTGTGAAAACCAACACTTGGGTCATTCTCAAATCTTTTGGCCACGACTGTACAGTCACATTTTTTTACAAACAAGACACATGGGTACCTCTCTGCTCATTGTGAAACACCATGTCAAGGGATCCATGATGGAACAAGGAACAGTGTGGCTCAGGCTTTGTGGGTTGTAAGTACATACCGGTGGGAAGCCATATACCTCTGGAGTGTTTAATGAGAGAACAGGCTGATTAAATGTTCATGTGTGAGTGTGATCAGCACAGCCATCTTTCATTGGCACTCTTTAGGCCATTAAGGAATGGACCAACACTCAGACAGTATAAAGACCTAAAATTAGGATGGGAATAACAAAGAGATTGAGATGAAAATGAATAGAAGGAAAATCCAGTGAAAGAAGAAGAGAGACAGCAGACATGGAAGACAAGAGGCCAGATGGTCGGGGAACCCCCCCCCCCCCGAGTAGAATTGGGAGGAATGCCACTTTATGGGCCAGTGGCTCCCATTGAGCATTGGGAACAGTAATGGCCCAATGTTCCCAGGGTCATCCTGTAGACACCGAAGGAGGTTGGTAGTATGAGGGATTTGGGTTCCGAGTGTCCTGGTGGACACCAATGTAGGTAGTGTGGACGAGAGCCAGAGAGGGTCTTGGCCACGTTCACTGGCATCCCATACCTGTTTCAAGACCTGGAGGTTGACCAAGAGGGACGATTGAGAAACAGAAGAAAGAAAGCCAGTTATGATTCCACTTTTAATTCTTGGCTTTAATGTACAGTATTTATTGGAATCTGTTTCTTGGTGTTTAACTTCCACAATGAATTCTTAGATGAATTATTTAGTGAAGATTGTTGCACTGCATGTTTTGAACACTGTTGTGACTTTTGAATAAACTAACTATGCACTTCTTCCCCAGCCGTGCTGTTAGCATCCTCATTTGTCTTAGTCCATCCTCAGTTACGACTATCGATTAACCGAAAAAAGAAAGACATTTAAGGCTGCGGGCACCCAGGGGGTCACACATCACAATTGCATGTTCTGCCTTGTGTCTCTCTTGAGATTCTCTTTCCTCATTATCAGCTTTTCTCTTCTTGGACATCACAGTAGATTAGGAAAACTACCAGCACCCGTGGGACGGAAATCAACATAAACAGCCTAAACTCGAGGGAGAGACACAGTCCAGACACTGGTGGGAATTTAGTAGCAAAGGCAAAGTACATCAGCTTACTTCAGCATTAGCGTGCCACCTGGCATCTGACCACGTTAATAAAACGGGTGATCACATTTAACATGAGTGGAAACGTAGATGCATTTTCTATCCACATTCAACAATCACAACAGAAGAAAAGACAACAAGCATAGAATGTGGCATAGAAGCTACTAACGGGTAGTCAGGCCTGATGCCAGTGGCTTCAGAGGCAGCGTGTATGCAAAGTCCCATTACCATCTCCTTCATTGGCATCATACTAAAACATTAAACTTCATCAGAACAGTGCAACATATTGTTAGGATCGGACTTCGTATTTTATTTCTTTGTGAGGAATCTAGGATGAATTTTCACAATCCACACATCTATATTTGGGTTATAGTTCAGACCCCCTCTTTAAAACCCAAGTGGTCCTGATACAACTGAATTAATCTTTGATCACTTGAAGTGTTGCTCCCCTAGTGGATATGGAGATGTAATAGTTGCAGTAGATTGTGGACATGAAGTTATACTGTAAAAATACAAGGTTGCTAGTTGTAGGAATCAGAGGTAACCTACAAAACTGGATCTCAAGGTGGTTAACCATCAGGAGACAAAGACAACAGATTAAGAGTAGAATGGAAAGAGGTCTGCGGTGGGTTGGCACCCTGCCCAGGATTGGTTCCCTGCCTTGTGCCCTGTGTTGGCTGGGATTGGCTCCAGCAGACCCCCGTGACCCTGTGTTCGGATTCAGCGGGTTGGAAAATGGATGGATGGATGGATGGAAAGAGGTCATCAGTGAACTTCCTCAGGGGGCCGTCCGTGGTCCATTACTGGTTCTGATTTACTTTAAGGACATTAATTCTGGTATAGTTAGCAAATTTGTGAGATTCCCAGATGATGCTAAAACTGAGGGATGGCAGTGCCATATCTCAGCCAGGGTTCCTCCTTTGTCTGGGATTCAAGTTCGTGTTTAATGTCTCTTTGGTTCATTTTTGTTCTTTTATTTATGTACTTAATGTTTATTCATTTCATTTTTGGCTATGTTTCTATATAGCTTTTATTATGTCCCATGTGTTTTAGGGGAGGTTCCCCAAGAGGTGGGGCCACCTGCCAATCACCGCTTGGAACTGCCCACCACCCATTAAATTGAAGGGGCTTTTAGTGGTTCATTTTGCTTGCACTAAGGAGTGGAGGGTTTACTACCTTGCTGTGCTTATTATGATATCCTAGCATTTTATGAACTATGCTCTGTTTTTGACTTTACCTTTGGATTCTGTTTTGGGACTGCATCTGCTGTGGATCACCTTGCCTATTCTGGGTGTTCCTTTTGTGCTCTAATGAGCTTCTGGTGCTACAGAGTTTATGAGAAAAAAATCTTGTTTCTTCTATGCTTCTTTTTGTTTCTAGTTGGGGTTTGCACCATAATCTAAGGGTCAATTTTTGGAAGTATTTATGGAACTTAAATGCTTTTGAGACTTTCTGATTAGGAGAGGCAGACACTGAGGAGGCAGCAAAAACAATTCAGAAATACCTGGGTGATGTTCAAAACTGGGTGAACTCTTTAATGTAGAAATGTGGAAAGTGCTACATGTCAACAAAAGGAACATCCATTATAGATACAAGATGGGAGACACTGAGCTACAGGAAGGGACCTCTGAAAAGGATTTAGGAGTTCATGTTGACGCAACATTTTCGTTATCTAAGCATTTCCCCATAAGTGATCTAAAATTAAAATAAAATGTTAGAGGTTACATCACTAAATTTGAATATTAGTCAAGTGATATTATGTTTAGACTAAATAATGCCCTACGTGAGAGGATATGTGGAGTATCGTGTGCAGTTCTGGTCACCATTCTACAAGAAAGACAAAGCAGAATTTGAAGCTGTGCAGAGGAGAACAACCAAGAGACTCTGAGAATTAAACCCATTTAGTCTCAAGCTGAGGGGACCACGTGTGGTCCTAATACAGGTCTTTACAATTCTCAAAGACATTGATAAAGGAGGTCCAGCAGAATCTTTTCAACTAAATGATGAATTATGCACTTGAGGACAACTGTAGAAATTAAATTAAATTAAAATTGATGAACCACAGCATGAAGTTATGGGAAAGAGTAGTGGAAGCTCGGTTAAGAAGTGAGGTGATGATTACGGAGCAGCAGTATGGTTTAATGCCAAAAAAGAGCACCACAGATGTGATGTTTGCTCTGAGGGTGTTGATGGAGAAGTATAGAGAAGGCCAGAAGGAGTTGCTTTGTGGACCTGGAGAAAGCACATGACCGGGTGCCTCAAGAGGAGCGGTGGTGTTGTATGAGGAAGTGAGGAGTGACAGAGAAGTATGTAAGAGCTGTACAGGATATGTATGAGAGAAGTGTGACCATGGTGAGTTCTGCAGTAAGAGTGACGGATGCATTCAAGGTGGAGGTGGGATTACATCAGGGATCGGCTCTGAGCCCTTTCTTATTTGCAGTGGTGATGGACAGGTTGACAGACGAGATTATACAGGAGTCCTTTAGGACTGTGATGTTTGCTGAGGACATTGTAGCGATAGTAGGGAGCAGGTTGAGGAGACCCTGGAGAGGTGGAGATATGCTCTAGAGAGGAGAGGAATGAAGGTCAGTAGGAACAAGACAGAATACATGTGTGTAAATGAGAGGGAGGTCATTGGAATGGTGAGGATGCAAGAAGTAGAGTTGGATGAGTTTAAATACTTGGGATCAACAGTACAGAGTAATGGGGATTGTTGAAGAGAGATGAAAAAGAGAGTGCAGGCAGGGTGGAATGAGTGGTGAAGAGTGACAGGAGTGATTTATGACAGACGAGTGAAAGGGAAGGTCTACAGTACGGTAGTGAGACTAGCTATGTTATATGGGTTGGAGACGGTGGCACTGACCAGAAAGCAGGAGACAGAGCTAGAGGTGGCAGAGTTAAAGATGTTAAGATTTGCATTGGGTGTGACAAGGATGGACAGGATTAGAAATGAGGACATTAGAGGGTCAGCTCAAGTTAGATGGTTGGGAGACAAAGTCAGAGAGATGAGATTGCGTTGGTTTGGACATGTGCAGAGGAGAGATGCTGGGTATATTGGGAGAAGGATGCTAAGGATAGAGCTGCCAGGTAAGAGAAAAAGAGGAAGGCCTAAGAGAAGGTTTATGGATGTGGTGAGAGAGGACATGCAGGTGATGGGTGTGACAGAGCAAGATGCAGAAGAAAGAAAGATATGGAAGATGATCCTCTGTGGTAACCCCTAACAGGGGCAGCCGAAAGAAGAAGAATATATATATACGTGCACACACACACACACATATAGTATATATACTGTATATATGGCGAGATTTTTTTTTAACTCTTTTGAGACCCTCCCCAAAGTGCAAACACACCGAAATGTAATTGATGCGTCTGTCGAGGACTGCTTCATCAGTCACAGAGGCAACCACAGGTTCAAAGCATCACAGAGGCAACGGGAAGCTCACTGTCTTCTCGCGCAACACGTCTGTCACCTGATGGGTGATGCAAGGAACATTATAACTTGGCTACTGACCTGGCATCAAGTGTGCCTGTTTGCTGTGTCTGTGTATAGTAGAGTAGTAGCTCTTGCTGCAGTAAATAATTTTGTTGTATTTGTATATACTTACTGTGACACTAGAGGGCGCTGTCGCTCCTCAAGTCCCACAGACAAATGTTCAAGACACCAGGTAAAAGCACTAATATTTTTAATTTCTTGTCCTTTTGATATTGTGCCAGAGTAGACAACACAAGCGCCACAATAATCAATAATCCAATACAAATAATAAATCAATCCTCCTCTCCTCCCAGCAGCTCTGTCACTCTATCTCCCAACTCTGGCTCAGCTCGCTGGGTTTCTCATAGTCCTTTAAATAGTCCTTGACCCGGAAGTGCTCCTGTCCTTCAGTCCATGTGATTCAATAGCACTTCCGGGTCAGATGAAGTCTTATATATTTTTCTTTAGCCCGGAAGTACTTCTGTTCTTCTGTCCCCGTGACTTGGGAGTACTTCCGGGCTATAGGGAAAATAAGCATCACCCGATGGCACCCGTGGCACCCAGCAGTGCTGTGAAGTCCAACTCCATCTCCCATGATGCCCTGCGGGAATCTGGGGCACCTCTATGCTGCAGGGAGGACTCCATCTAGCGGCCTGGATGTGTTGGCTGGGATAAGCTGCCGGCGGTCTCTCACAATACACAAAATGCCTTAACAGAATGAAATATTAAAACATAAGGAAAAGGACTGAATATACCTTAAGGGTTAACTAAATGTAACTTCAAGCTGAAAGAGGCCGAGGTTTAGAGAGCTACCCATGTAATTTCCTAAGGTTAGAATGAGGTAAATGAGTAATGAACACCCCTCCTGAAAGAGGGGATCAACTGATGGGAAAGCCCATTTTCCCCTCCTATGAAGGACAATCTGCAAAACACCCCTTTTGCCAAAGTGGTGTTCAGAATAATGAGAGAATTGACATGAGTCAGAAATTATTGGTGGCCTTAATTGATTGGAGGAGGTAATAAAGTTCAGCTTATTAAGAGTCAGATGACATGATGTATTAGATGACATAATGATAGAAAAAGGATAAAGGCAAATGAATTATTTGATTCCTCACTCCGTGGACTGAGACATTTGTGCATAACTGTGCAAATAAAGAAATATTCTGCATTTTCCTATGTGCTCTGTGACTGCCTTCTTTGAAGATGGAAGAAAGTTGTTTTTTTTTCCATGACAACATCCATTAAGATGTATGTGAATGAATCATGCACTCAAGAACATTAGTGAAAATTAAGGGGAAGTGCATTTAAAACTGAAGCCACAAAGCACTACTTTACACAAAGAGTTGTGGGAATCTGGAACAGACTACCGAGACATGACGGAGATGAAGCAGAAATCCTGACAACCTTTAAGACGTTTCTGAATGACATTTTGGGACACCTTAGCCATGGGATAAATGAACATACCTGATGGACTGAATGATCTTTTCTCATTTGTCAAATTTCTTTCATTCGAAATCACCACTTGTGACTCGCTGGATTAAAACAGGCCCAGCCACTAATCATGGCAATGCCCACATTATAGAAAAGCTGAAAACAATGTCTCCTCAGGGAATCTGAAGTCTATTTATGGAACTGAACAGATATAAATGAAACTGAGCCCCAGAGCTGGAGAAAAGCAATGCTTTTTTTTTTTTTTCTTCGCAAGGAAGGATAAAAATATTTTGAATTTCAACCACTGCAACTTTAGGCCATCTTCCCTATAAAAACTGTAAAACATCTACACATGAAGCGACATTACAACCTTTTCAGTTACGTCTCCTTTGTCAAAAAAAAAAAAAAAAAAAACGTTGAAGCATCATCAGTAAAAAGACTCCAAACTCCGAAGGCTGAGGTTTCACTGAAATGCTGAGTAGCACAGCAGACCGCTTATGTGATATTGCGGTGTCATCGTGTAAAAAGACACATTGCTAACACCGTCTAATTCTTCTTGCCGCCAGTGAGCCATGATCATTAACAGAATGTGAGACGCTTTTTTGACTGCAATGAAGGCCAGCCGGCACGCAAAGCCATCTTACGCAATGGCCCAGCACTTCAGAGATTGAAAGTGCGGTAGATAGATGTATTTTTTTTTCCATGAAGCATTTCACCTTAGAGCGTGCAGGAAGGGAAGATGTATAAATTATTGATCAGTCTGGCCTTCTGCCTAGAAGCTGTGTTAAGCAGTGGAGCCCATATGCAAATCCTGCTGTCTTCAGATTGGTGTGTGTGACAAATGGCACTGAGCGGGCCTGATAAACTCGGTGAAAGTGAGCAACGTGAAGCACATCAACACATCACACAAATGAGCCTGAAGACGCTTACTCAGGCCTGCAGTGCCCAGTATTTATCAGACAGCTAACTAGGTTATATGGGGGTGTCAACTCACAACTGTCATTGGAGGACAAATGGATTGCTACAGAACCATGTTAGGAATTACAGGGGTCTGACAATGAAAATAATAATCGGGAGTGGTCTCCCCTAGACTTTCTCAGACTTATACTCAGATATGGGGATGGATATTTGAGGAGTAAACCGCAAGACAATGTTTATATTTTTATGTTATGTACATTAAAGAACCATCAATATTAAATCAAATCAAAATTAATATATTTAACAATTATTATAAAAATAAAGTTGAATAAATCGGACTCTGCAGCTGCAAGAATAAAAGGGAAAGTACCACTTCCAGTTAACGAAAATAGCCCAAAAGTTGATAGAAATTTACATTTTGTACCTACCGTATATACTGGCGTATAAGTCTGGTCTTGAAACCTGAAAAATCGATCGTAAAAATCAGACCCGACTTATATGCCCGTTCAAAATGCAACACTTTATTTTTTTACATCTTCTCTCCTCCAATCTCACACCGGTTTCTCAGACACATCGAATTTTGTTGCAGCAGAGCAGTTACCAATTTTTCGCCACTTCAACAACATTTATTTAAAACCAGCTTCACATTTTCTTCTGATTGAACACTCCATCGTAGATAAGGAATGCTCTTACGATAAAGGTGTATGAGGGTGTGAGATACAAAAAACACAAATCAGTGCAAATGTTGTTTCGGAATAGTTCGGGTATTACCGTGTGGTCACGCAGGTACAATGCATAGAAAAAAAGAGGCAGTGCGCTCCATGGTTACTCTCTCAGGTGGGCGTTAGCATGTCATAATCTCTTGAACCAATAGTGTGAGTTTTCCACATTCGACTTATACAACCAACATTATAAATTACTGGAAACTATACGGTAAAATCAAGCCCCGACTTATCCGCGAGAGAACTTAAATGCGAGTATATACAGTATACTTGTATGCAAAATTTGGTTGACCTAAGTGAAAGCGTACTCAAGTTATTGTGTTTACATATGCACAAAACAAATACAGACACAGTTCCAAAAATGGCATTTTCGGACTCAGGGAGGTCTAAAACAGAGATTCATCCAAATCTCGAAATGGAATTTTTGGACAATTACAATATTTTCCCTACGAGAAAGTAAATCGGACTCATGGAGGTCTAAAACGTTGATTCATCAAAATCTCAACATCAATTCTTTTGATGATTACAATACTTTCCCTATGCTTCGTATAGGAGAAAGTAGAAATTGCAGACACTGTCGTGCTGTAGATTATGGTTGTGTTGCATATGGGTCTGCTGCAGCGTCTGCTCTGGAAAAATTAGATAATACACAAGCCCAATCCATGTGTCTGTGTTATGCAGCTATAAGGCCTTCCCCTTTTGCTGCTCTGCAAGTGGAAATGGGACAAATGTTGTTGTAATTAACGAGACTACAAATGGCAATGAATTATGGGAAACACCTTCATACTTATCAGAATAATCACCCAACAGGAATGTATTAAGAGATTTCTGGGAACATCAAGAATGGAAGATTTGCCGGTTTTGGATGGATGGGAAATAAGCAGACGGGAACGGGAATAACATACACTACGTTTTCCTTTATCTCTCATTGCACCCAGATAGGCTTGACTCTTTAGGAAAAGCGGTCGAAATGTGCACAGGGGATTGGTGAAGAGGTAATTGTAAATAAATACATGAGTCAGCAATATTATAGCATGCTTCAGATTTTTACAGACAGGTCTAAAGAGTCAGTTGCACAACATGCACAGCAGAAACAGTGGTGCGTATTCCAGATTTTCAAAATTCAATTTGAAAAACACAAACAAATACG
Organism: Erpetoichthys calabaricus; assembly: GCF_900747795.2. NCBI lineage: Eukaryota > Metazoa > Chordata > Cladistia > Polypteriformes > Polypteridae > Erpetoichthys > Erpetoichthys calabaricus. Next base: position 9,636,040 of record NC_041399.2, on the reverse strand, counting down.
TTATCAGTAGATATTATTGAGTTGGTGGCAACTCTGGTGGTATTAGAATGGGCAGAAGATGTTCCGTCCTATATAGTCTTAAAATAGGTATGTCGAATAGCCACAAAGATATGTTACAAGTTAGACAGATGTAATTAAGGCTACAATATCTGGGAGTATAAAGTCTCACTTATACAGATCTGGAGACGACCATGTGGGTGGGAACAAATAGACGGCTCACTTAATGTCACATTTCTAAGCCAATCCAAGGCCTCATGAATAGGGGGCAGTGAATTTGATTCGCAAAGAGCAGCGGTGCTCTCCTTAACTTGTTCCGACACATAAGCTTCTAATTATGATGAACAGTCAAAACGTCTCCTAAAAAAACCCTATTTAACATATAAATGTGTGTCGTATGTGTGCAAAGAGTACATTCCTCATGTTAAAAATAAACATAACTTGTTTCATGCAACAGTATCAACCTTCAAACTGCACGTCAAAACAAATAACTAATGAAATTTCACATTGCTAATAATTACATGCCATAATATAGCTGCAGTGTTTTAACACATAGTATATATGTAAGCCACAATACTTATCTAAACTTTTATTGTTATGTCATATAGCGATGCGACAGTCAAAAATACAGAAAGATATTGTAGCAGACGGAAGCAATTCTCAAACGTGTGGGGCCAAATAGCTGTGGTTGTCAGTTCACATTTTTCATTGCCATGCAAAAACATCCATGAACGAGTCATCCATCCATCCATTATCCACCGCTTATCCGAGGTCGGGTCGCAGGGTCAGCAGCTTAAGCAAGGAAGCCTAGACTTCCCTTTCCCCGGCCACCTCCTCCAGCGTATCCTGGGTCTGCCCTGTGGCCTCCTCCAGTGGGACACGTCCAGAACACCCCACACCCCCTCAGGGAGGTGTCCAGGGGGCATCCTGACCAGATGTCCGAACCACCTCAACTGACTCCTCTCAATGCGGAGGAGCAGCGACTACTCAGAGTCTCTCCCGGATAACTGAACTCCTCACGCAATCTCTAAGGGAAAGTCCAGCCACCCTGCGGAGAAAACTCGAGTCTTAAAACGTAAATGATAGCTGTTGTAGGCGCTGTGTGTGCTCTGTGTTGTTCACTGCTTTAATTGTTTAAGAGTCAATGTGAGACTGAAAGAATTGGCAGCTATTCTTGTGAAAATATGAACCGCAAAATATTCTGTCACATGCATGTGCATAGGAGACAGCTTATGAGCTCTAGTAATTGTAATACCCCCACCGCTCCAAGGGTTGGCGCGATGTAATAATGTCTCTTCTCTCTCTCCTTGCAGACAGGTTGATTGATGGCTTTACCACCGCTGATGTCACTTCTGGTGTCTGTCCTCCTGGACCCGCCTCTTCCTGCTGCAAGTCCTCAAACCCAGAAGATCCGCCATCTTAGTTCAGTTCACTTTACAAACTTGGTCTGAAAGGTTGTCTGCACATTTATTGTGTGTGCTTTCAATTATAGGGTGGTGCCCCAAATTTCTATCTATTTTGTTTATCTGGTCACTTACAATCCGTTTGAAGTAAATGGTGTGTCACACTCCATCAAAAAGAGTGTTCTGAAGAGAGCCGATAATGAAGATCCCAAGGAGATGCAGATTTCAGTACTCAAAACACCCGAAATCAATACATCTGCGACACCAGTGAAGCCCCAGATGAGGCTGTACGGCACCCACCTTCTGACTACACATTCAAACGAGTATCTAAAGGAAGTCAAAATTATTATCTAATCATATATGCAAACATGCCATGTCAAAATCTAGCTGCAACATTTTGACACTTTGTAGATCTGTAGACTACAATGCTTTTTGTTTTTATGCATATAGTGTTGCAATAGTCAAAACAAAACAGCAGAAAACAGAATCACTTCTCAAATGTGTGTACCTGCAGATGTCGATGTGTGTGTGTGTGTGTGTGTGTGTGTGTGTGTGTCTCCTCTGTCATTACAACGTACAAATTCATCATTAAGCTTGAGTTTCCTTGTGCTACTGAGCTCCTCAATGTATAACAGCCTTTTATTTATTTTTTTCAGCATCAAGTCCTTTTTTTCAGTTTCTTTTGCTGAAACCCAACAATTCAGTTTAGTGCATGAACTGGAGAAATTGAGGCCTTTTTTTCTTTTTCTTTTCTTTTTTCAGCCCTGCAGGTGTGCTCTTTGTACATAAAATGTGTGTAGTGAATAGCAGCAAAATCCTAACGGGTTGTCTCCAGACGTGTATTTTCATTTTAGAATCATGTCTGACCCTGCAAGACTAGGGATTATACAGTTAGGTTTATAAGTATTTGGACAATGATATGATTTTTTCATAACTTTGGCTTTGTATGCCACTGCAATGTATTTGAAATTAAGCAATCATTATGTGATTGAAGTATAGACTTTCAGCTTTAATTTAAGGGGTTTACCAAAAACATATGAGCGGTTTAGGAATGACAGCCATTTTTCTGCATAGCTGCCCAATTTCCAGGACCTGAAAAGTATTTGGACATTTCATTGACCAACTGTTCCATAACCAACTGGGAGCAGGTCCCTCATTACGTTATTAACTATTATGCAGGTAAAAGGTCTGGAGTTGATTACAAGTGTGGAATTTGCATTTGGAACCGGTCACTGTGAACTCTCAATGTGAGGTCAAAAAAGCTGTCCATGCAAGTAAAAACAGGCCATCATTAGACACAGAAAACAAAACAATCCCTTTAGAGAGACAGAAAAACACCAGGGGCCTCATATGTATAAACGATGCATACGCACAAAAATATTGCGTAAGAACATTTCCACATTCAAATCGCGATGTATAAAACTTAAACTTGGCATAAAGCCATGCACGTTTCCACGGTAGCTCCAACCGTGGCATACGCAAGTTCTCCACTCGGTTTTGCAGACTGTCGGCACCCAGCATCAAAGCAGTGCTACTGTTCCTGTGTGGTTACCCTTTCTTTTTTAGATCCACATCCCTGACTCAGCTTTATAAATACACTGAAATTAACCACATATTGTTTATTAGTCTAATGCATCTGATTGCAATTGACCTGTAACAATATAATGGTCCACAGAATGGTCAAACTATTCCAAATACCATAACTGCTTTAGTGTTGCTACTCTCACTACACCTGCTTCTTCTTCGAGCTGCTCCCGTTAGGGGTTGCCACAGCGGATCATCTTTTTCCATATTACTCTCACTGCATCACTCAAAGTATTTATATCACTGTATCTGAGTGTGGAATCACAGATCTACAGCAGCTGATCAGAAAGAGAATTATTAGTATACAGCATCAAGCACACGCTGCCTCAGTCATGCGGTCTATTGAACTGCTCTCATACGATAAATGCTTCAGAGCCTTTCCTGTATGGACCTCGTGTTTCACAAACAGTTTCATCCCAAGAATTCTAAATTCACTCAATCAGTCCATCAAGTGCTCCTTGTAGAACTGTTTGTACTTCTTAGTACAATTACCTCACTGTAAACTTGCGATAGTTTTAATATTGCATAACCTGAGCCACTTTATAAAGCGCGTATTTATATATGATGACAATATTTTTAAGATGAAATGCAGCAAAATATTTTTATTATATTATACAGATAAAACTTTAACTACACGGAGCCGCAGCACTAGCGAGCCGCTGACACTCTGTTCACGGATTGTTCCTGCCTCACGCTGTATTCTTGCTGGTGCTGACGCAACACTGAAAGGATAGATGGATAGACTAATTAAACATGTACTACGAAGATATTTCAATGTTCCTTAAAAGTTTTGAAGAATTGGAGTTCTAAGCTTACAGATGGCTTAATGTCTATTACAGAGCTGACTGTGTGGCGATTGGGTATTTGGAGAAAGAAAAGTAAGGACAAGAATTGGAGGTTAGTACGTTTGAAAGAGACAGTACTGCTACAATAAAGTATTTCATTGAAGGTCGCGCACGGTGCAGCAAGCATCTTGCATGAGACATGAACAAATCACTGTGCCACCGTGTTTCCATGTTTAATAACATGCTTTATCTCCTATCATCATGAAAATGATATCACGTATACATCTCAGTATTTTAATTATTCAGAGAGCTGTAATATCACAAATGTAATGGATTCTGTGTCCTGCCGGAAGAAGAGAAAGCCCGGAAGCACGCAGTACTTCACACACATAGAGCACATAGAAGATCAAATACAAAACAAAGCATTTAACATGCTACTTTAGTTACGACGGGATTGAGAAACTAGTAAATTAAAACGATTTAGGATGAAGTTTAATGACAAAATAAACTACGTGATTAAAGCGGAAATTTCGAGATTAAAGTTGACATTTCATGCTTTTATCCCCACTGTGTGCCTTTTTTTTTTCTCTGTACCCTAATAAGCTTTCATGTGACACTCAGACAGTGGGCTACGACTCGCCTTTTCACGGCGACTTCGATATGTGACAACTTCTTTTTTATTTCAGGCACTCTCCGACACTCTGTCACTCGATCAACGTCCTTTTGTTCCTTATATAACTGTTTAAACCAACAAATAGTACGTTTTTCTTTGCCTCCACTTGGTATTCACTGAAGTTCTTCTATTTTCCCTCTTGCTTTTGCCATTGTCTTTTCACAGAAGGCTGAGCTTTAGGGTTATTTATATTGATTTGCATATTCAAAGAGGCGTAATTCTCGGAGGAGTTGGGGTGGGACAGCAGGCCCGTGCGTTACTTTTCACGCTGACCGGGATTTATGGAGCGGAAGAACGTGGAAGTTGGCGTTCGCACAGATTTATGCATCTGGATATTTTTGTGCATAAGCACATTTCCGCTTTTGTGCTTATGTCATGTTATAGTGCGAATTCTACACACGCGTTATGCATGGGGCCCCAGGAGTGGTCAAATCAAACATTTGGTAGATTCTTAAAAAGAACGAACACACTGATGGGCTCAGCAAAACCAGAATGTCTGGAAAACCACAGAAGGCAACTGTGCTGGATGAATTCTGTCCTTGGTGAAGAAAAAACCCTTCATAACAACATTTAGCCAAACCAAGACCACTCTCTAGGGGGGTAGGCTAATCAGTGCCAAAGTTTACAATCAAGAGAACACTTCATGAAAGTAAAGACACAAAGTGCAAACCATTAGTAGACCTCAAGCATAGGAAGGACAGATTAGACTTGGCTAGAAAATATTTTTAAAAGCCTGCCCAGTTCTGGAACTATTTATTTTGGATAAAGGGAACTAAGATCTCTATTCATCAATTTGGTACATAGTGAAGAGTATGTAAAAGAAGAACCGGCTCATGATCCATTGAATACCACATCATCTGTGAAACATAGTGGAGGCCGTGTTAAGGCCTGATCATACATGGCTGCCAATTGAAGTTGGTCACTGGTGTTTTATTGATGATGTGACTGCTGGAAAAAGTAGCAGGATGAATTCTGAAGTGTCCTGGGTGCTGTACTGTCTGCTCAGATTCAGAGAAATGCTGCAAAACTAAATAGGGTGACACTTCACAGTACAGATGGACAATGAGCCAAAATATACTGTGATAGCAAACCAAGCACTTTTCAAGGCAAAGTAGTGGAATATTCTTCAATGGCCAAGTCAGTCAACTGACCTCAAACTCAACTGGATACGCATTTCAATTTCTGAAGACAAAACTGAAGGCCGCAAGTCTAACAAACAAGCACCTGAAGGCAGCGGCAGTAAAGGCCTGGCAAAGCATCACTGGAGTGGAAACCCAACACTTGGAGATGGCCGTGGGTTTAGACTTTAGGCGGTCATTGACTGTAAAGGATATTCAACTAAATATTGAAAATGATCTTTATAGTGAGTGGTGCAGTGGTAGCGCTGCTGCCTCGCACTTAGGAGACCTGGGTTCGCTTCCCGGATCCTCCCTGTGTGGAGTTTGCATGTTCTCCCCGTGTCTGCGTGGGTTTCCTCCGGGCGCTCCGGTTTCCTCCCACAGTCCAAAGACATGCAGGTTAGGTGGATTGGCGATTCTAAATTGGCCCTAGTGTGTGCTTGTGTGTGTCCTGCGGTGGGTTGGTACCCTGCCCGGGATTGGTTCCTGCCTTGTGCCCTGTGTTGGCTGGGATTGGCCAGCAGACCCCCGTGACCCTGTGTTCGGATTCAGCAGGTTGGAAAATGGATGGATGGATGGATCATTATAGTTATGATTATGTTAGCTTGTCCAAATACTTTTGAGTCCTTGGAAATGGAAAGGCTATGAAGAAAAATGGCTCTCTTTCCTAAACAGCTCATTTGATATTTTTAGTAAACCCCACAAATTAGAGCTGAAAGTCTACACTGCAATCACATAATGGTTGCTTTTGTTTTTCAAATCCATTGTGGTGCTGTACAGATTCTAAATTATGAAAATTGTGTCACTCTCCAAATACTTACGGACCTAACTTATGTCACATTTTTGTGGGTCCTGGCACATGTGGTGTTGATGGGTAATTAAATATCTGACAGGCTGGCCAAACAAATCAGTGAAGTTCAAAAGTGTTGATATATAAATTTCAGTAAGCAAGGAGCAGGCAAAGTTGTTAATTAAAAATCATGACTGTGTGCTTTGGCAGTGGATATGGGATACACAAATAAAGGGGAAGGCATTTATACGAAATCCAGAAAATAGATAGATAGATAGATAGATAGATAGATAGATAGATAGATAGATAGATAGATAGATAGATAGATAGATAGATAGATAGATAGATAGATAGATAGATAGATAGATAGATAGATAGATAGATAGATAGATAGATACTTTATTAATCCCAAGGGGAAGGGAGGAAGTCATAATAACTTTAATCTGAATTGAACGTAATGGTCTAAATGCAACATTATTTAAAATGGACAAGCATTTATCAGGGAGATGTCAATTTTCAGGGACACTTTAACAGCGTGTTATTGAAATGTAATGCTTATGGAAAGGAGAGAAAGCCGACCATAGGAAATAAACATGTCACACTGGTTACTTTGGCTAGATATGGTCATGGGTCCTGAAGGAATCATAAAAAGATACTAAAGTACTTGAAACTTGCTGGGTGATATAACGCTATTTAATTTAGAATGGTTAAATGGTAATGGTTATGGTACATAGTAGGTATCTGGGTTCACTATCCTGACTCCTCTTCACACGCCAGTTCAGTAGGTGGCACGCTAATGTACCTTTACAGTTGGTGTGTCAGCCAGAAATAAAAAAAGAAGAAGGATGTCATACCTAACAAATGAGGAAATACCACCAAGGGGCATGACTCTCTATATTATTTGTGCGCGCTCTGGTAATAATCACTGCAGGTTAATTGCTGTTCTCCTCTTCTCACTATATGCCACCTCACTAGGCTCCATCATCCAATCCCATGATTTTTCATATCAGTGCTCTGCCAAGGATACGTAGCTGTACCTGTCGTTCCCTTCAGATAACCACCTGGCATCAGCTAGAATCTCTGCATGTCTTAAGGTTATTGCATCCTGGATGAATGAACACCCTCTACAGGTCAACCTAGGAAGGATGGATTATCTTGTTATCTATCCAACACCCCCAGCCCTGTTCAGCTCAGCTCATTACCGCTACTACCCATCATGCCAAGTCAGTATGCCACATTAGGATACTAATCGATGACCAGTTGTCCTTCATGGACCATGATGCAATGGTCTCTCAGTCTATACAACATCTGCAAGATCAGACTGTCTAAAGTAGAACGTTCTATACAACTCCTGGTCTAGGCTTTGGTTTTGTCACGCCTGGATTACTGAAAATCTCTGATAGCCAGAGTACTGGAATGTGTTACCAAGCTGCTTCAGATGTTTCAAAATGCATCAGCATGTTTGGCGTTTTGACCACCTGAGAGAGGCACAAGTCACTCGTGTTTCAATATACTGTTTTCCTTAATTTTTTTTTTGCCTCCCCTCCGAGTACATGGCGTACATGAAATATGAGGTTTTGGACAACTATCCATACAACCATCCATTTTCCAACCCGCTGAATCCAAACACAGGGTCACGGGCGTCTACTGGAGCCAATCCCAGCCAACAAAGGGCACAAGGCAGGAACCAATCCCGGGCAGGGTGCCAACCCACCGCAGGACACACACAAAAACACTCCAAGCACACACTAGGGCCAATTTAGAAACGCCAATCCACCTAACCTGCATGTCTTTGGACTGTGGGAGGAAACCAGAGCGCCTGGAGGAAACCCACGCAGACACGGGAAGAACATGCAAACTCCACGCAGGGAGGACCCAGGAAGTGAACCCGAGTCTCCTAACTGCGAGGCAGCAGCGCTACCACTGCGCCACCGTGCCGCCCTCCATACAACCATCCATCTTCTAAATCCTCTTTATCCTGAGCAGGATTGCAGGGAAGCTGAAGCTTTTTCCAGCAAGCATAGGATGCAAGGCAGGAATGATCCTTGGACTGGATACCAGTCCATCACAGGGTGAACACACGCAGATAGCAAGCACCAATTTAGCATCACCAACCAACCCAACCTGCACATCTTTGAAGTGTTGTAGGAAATCGAAGCATCCAGAAGGACACAAAGAGAGCATGACAACTCTATGCAGGTAGGACTCGGGACGTTGAACCCCAGCCTCCTTGTCCACTGTGCCTACCATTTTGGTATCACAAGGAATAGGATTTTCACATTAGATTTCTTGCTTTCTACAATTTTTTAAAAAAAGTTGAATTTTGATTATATTATTGACACCATATTGTTTATTCTAGAGTATAGAGTGTCGGCATAACGACTGGCACAATCTATTCCATGGTGTCTGAGCTTAGGATTCTTGTGATGGTGTGTTTTATTGGTTTTGATTTATCTATTCCCTGTTATAAACTAATATTATTCTGATGTAGTACTAGGGTGTTGTACCATGTTAGCCATTATGAATGCAGAGGAAAGCCAAGCAAAATTACACTTTTTATTGGCTAACTAAAAAGATTACAATATGCAAGCTTTTGAGGCAACTCAGCCCCCTTCTTTAGGTAAGATATAGGGGAAGGGGCCCGAGTTGCCTATAAAGCTTGCATATTGTAATCTTTTTAGTTAGCTAATAAAAGGGGTCATTTTGCTTGACTTCGCACCATTATTTTGATGTAAAGACTTTCACTTAGTCCTCTACACTGGTCAGCTGTCATTCTGGTTTCGACTCTTGCCCGTTTCCTCCACCATATTTCATCTCGTAATCCTTTTCCATTAAAATCTTTTACTGACTGCCAATGAGTTACTACAACTGCTTGTTTCAGGTCACTACAATGGCTTTCTGCAACAACACGTGTGAAGATCAAATCCTTGATGTCTGCCTACAGAGTAGTCAACGGGTCAGCATCTACATACATGAAGATGATACAACAAGCGTTATGGAAAGCAACTCCTCTCTGACTGCTATGTTGCAATATGATTTCCGTCTGTGAAGGGTGACCAATCAGGGAATGAGATGTTGCAATGAGCAGGATCCAATCAGGGAAGGACCACACAATAAATCATAAACCAATCAGAATCTGATTAGAGTCTGTGTTTTCAAAACTCTTTATTTGCATCCATGCACATTGCAATGTTGAGGTTGTGTTTTCAGACATATACAGCTCTGCATAGCATTTTTATTCAGCAGTCTATTTTTGGGAAGGTTAAGAACTCCAGGGTAGTGTGGACAAATATCAAAAGTGGGAGACTGAAGGTAGTGTGGACAAAATTCAAAAATGGGGTACTAAGGGCTGTGGTGGGTTGGCAGGAACCAATCCCGGGCAGGGTGCCTTGTGCCCTGTGTTGGCTGGGATTGGCTCCAGCAGACCCCCCGTGACCCTGTGTTCGGATTCATGGAGATTAATGGTAGTGAGGGCAAAAAATAGAAAATGGAGACAAAGGGTAGTGTGGGCAAAAGTTGAAAATGAAGGCTAATGTCTGCATTTTTAAGCAAACAATGGACATATGCATAATGCTTCCGCAACTTAGAGAAACAATCATGCAGGGAGAAGAATTCTGACTTTGCACTTCATGCATGGTTTCTTTTAGTTCTAGAAATCAGGGAATGAGACGTTGCAATGAGCAGGATCCAATCAGGGAAGGGCAACACAATAATCATAAACCAATCAGAATGTGATTGGAGTCTGTGTTTTCAAAACTCTTTATTTGCATCCATGCACATTGCCATGCTGAGTCTGTGTTTTCAGACATACACCGCTCTGCTGAGCATTTTTTAAAGTCTTCATTTTTGGGGAAGGTTAAGAGCATCAGGGAAGTGTGGACAAAAATCGAAAATAGGAGACTTAGGGTTGTGTGGACAAAAATCAAAAGTGGGATACCAAGGATACTGTAGACAAAAGTCGAAAATGGGAGGCTAATGGTAGTGTGGGCAAAATACAGAAAATGGAGACAAAAGGGTAGTGTGGGCAAAAGTCGAAAATGGCGGATAATGTCTGCATTTTTAAACAAACAGTGGAAGAATGCATTATGCTCCAGCAACTCAAACAGAAATGTGCAGGAAGAACAATTCCGATTTCCTGCATTGTTTCTTTTAGTCCTAGTAATCAAGTCAAAAGATTAAGACTTCCGCATGCATTTTGCACAGACTAAAGTAAATCCTGAAGATAACTCTTTACAGATACAAAGAAAGCAACCTAACATGAGAATTGAACCCCAAATGCTAGATCAGTGAGGCTACAGTGCTGCTCACCACGCCACCACGCCACCCTTCAAGATCATGAACGAAACTAAACCGTCCAAATCACCATATCAGGCAGCTTCACTCTCCCTTAATCTGCATATGAACATTATTTTATAGTTCTTATAATAGCAGATGATGGAATTATTGGTCAGGTGCAGGCTGTCCTCTCGGTGCTAATATGTTAATACGGTGGCTAGTTATCTGACCTTTGAAGCACAGCAAGGCAGCCTTTACTCACAACGCTGGAGCGAACGGAAGATTAGTGGATTTCTGGAAGACAGAAGTGAAAGCTATTTTCTTTGTCAATCTTTGCAGCACTCATAAATGACCTGGAGCGTTACAAACAGAACATTTTAATTTCTCAGCAGACAAGCACTACTGGCGATTAAAGTTGTTGTATGGTGACATGAGCAGGAGAGGAATATGGAAAGGTGAAGAACTGCGTGTTTCTGTAAAGTTTCTATTAACTTTTTTCTGCAGATAGGCCAGCTCTACAGTGAATCCCTTCTCCTTATTATTATTAAAGTTTTTAATACTTATCTCAAAAATGAACCCTTTATCCCGCTGCCATTCTTCTATATACTGAAACATTGTGCACCATATAGAATGGGCCATCAGTTACAATAGTCCTGTCTGTTAAAGTTTATTCAAAAGCCTGTGGTATGTTTGAAAATGAAACAAGAGGAGTGAGAAAGATGTACGTACAGTCATATAGCATCAGAAAGTATTCAGACCCCTTCACTTGTTATATATTTTGTTATATTGAAACCTTTGGCTAAAATCATTTAAATGCATCTTTTCCCTCATCAAACAACATCCATAGCTTCTAAATAAAGAAGCAAAGACAGGACAGTAGAATTTTCTCCAAATGTATTAAAAACAACAAACGAAAATTTTACGTTGATCCATTTGGACCCTTTATCAAGTTCAAGTCCAAGCTCTGTCCCCCCAAGAGCAATGCAAACACTGTAGAAACTTATAATGTAACTTTGGCTCAAGTACATCGCTTTCTATTGATCATTGTTGAGATGCTTCTACAACTTATTGGGAGTCCATCTGTGGTCAGTTTGAGTGGTCGCACATGGTTAGGAAAAGCACAAACACCTGTCTAAGGTGACACAACTGAGCAAAAAGAAAGCAACGAGATCAGAGGAGAGGCATAAATATGAGCAAGGCTACAAAACATTTCTGCAGTATTGATGGTTCCAGAATGCCTCGAGAATTCTTAAATGGAAGAAGTTTATAACAACCACAACACTTTCTGGAGCTGACCACCCGTCCAAACTGAGCAATTGGGGAAGCAGGATATTGGAAAGAGAGGTAACCAAGAACCCAATGGTCACTCCAGAGAATTTGCGTGGAACTGGAAGAAACGTCCTGACAATAACCATCACTACAACACTCCACCGATATGGTGAAGTTTACAGTGGAGGGGCCTGACTACACAGGAAAACCTGTTTGGAGTTTACACATCTGCCATGCACCAGGAGAGGCTTTCAGCCCAAACTAACTGCAATAGTGCATAATGTTCAAAGGTCTTTGGATCTGGAAGAGATAATGGCTGCATTTGGACACTCAGGCAAAGCTCCAGAGAAATTGTGTGGAAAATGAGAGAAACATCCTGACAACGACCGTCAGTTGAACACTCCACCGATATGGAGAAGTTTACAGTGGAGTGGCCCGACTACACATGAAAACCTGTTTGGAGTTTACACATCTGCCATGCACCAGGACAGGCTTTCAGCCTGATCTCTAACTTCAATAGAGCGTAATGTTCAAAGGTCTTTGGATCTGGAGGAGATAATGACTGCATCTGCTGTAGCCAATGGACATTCAGGCTAAGCTCCAGAGAAATATAGTGTGGAGATGAGAGAAACTTCCTGACAACAACCATCAGTACAACACTCCACCAATATGGTGAAGTTAACAGCAGTGGGGCCTGATGACACATGAAAGCCCATTTGGAGTTTGCAAAAATTTACCTAAACTCTCATACTATGGAAATCAAGTCTATCTGGTCTGACGAATTCAAAGTTAAGAGTTTGGCCTCAATTCTAAGGATCATACCTGGAGAATGTAAAGCACCACTTATCACCTGTGCAATATGATTCCAATGGTGAACTATGGTGGTGTAAGCTTCATGCTCTAGGGTTGTTTTCAAGTGGCAGGAACTAGAAGACTAAACATGTTTGAGAGAAAGCTGAATGGAGCAAAGTACAGAAATACCCTTAATGAAAACCTGCTAAAACAGCAATCTGGACCTCGGACTGGGCCAAAGGGTCACCTTCCAACAGGACAATGACCCTAAGCACAAAGCAAAAGGCAACATTGGAGTGAATTAGGACAACTCCGTGAATGTTTTTGAGTTGTCCAGCCAGAAACCAAATGAACCCAATCAAACATTTATGGAAAGACCTGAAAATCAACTGTCCAATGATGGTCTCTATCCAAGCGGATAGAGCTTGAGAGGATCCTCAGAAAAGATTGGGAGAATATCCACAAATCCAAGTGTGTGAAGTTTCTCATGGGAAACCCAAGACTGCAATCGCAGCAATAGTGGCTCAGCTAAGTGCTGAATAAATGTGCTGAATACTCGTGTCAATGAGATATTACAGCTTTTCTAGTTTAATAAATTTGCAAAAAATTCATAAAATCCTATTTTGTCCTTTGTCAATCTGGTGTGTTGAGCATTGCTTGATGAGAGAAACAATAATTTAAAATGATTTTAGCCGAAAGCTGCAGCATAAGAACACGGAAAAACGTGAAGGGGTCAAACTGCTTTTTGAAGGTGCTGTATAGGGTCATTATGTATCTGTTTCATGTGTGTTATGAAAAAAAAAATACAATTTGGTTTAATTTCCAGTCAGTTTATAAATATTTATTAAGGTCATTATTACTGTTATTGGAGGAAGGTCACTGGAAATGCTCACAATCCAATCAGCCACAGAAGAATATGGTCAGAACAGAAACAGGCTCAATGTAATCTGTAGGGCCTTAGAATTATCAAGGAGATGGAATTACAGACAGACGGACATGATTTTTTTTTTCAGAACCCATCCATCCATCCATTTTCCAACCCGCTATATCCTAACTGCAGGGTCACGGGGGTCTGCTGAAGCCAATCCCAGCCAACACAGGGCGCAAGGCAGGAAACAAACCCCGGGGAGGGCACCAGCCCACTGCAGGGCGCACACACACACCAAGCACACAATAGGGACAATTTAGGATCACCAATGCACCTAACCTGCATGTCTTTGGACTGTGGGAGGAAACCAGAGTACCCGGAGAAAACATGTCACAAAATTTCAAGAAAAGCAAATAACAATGAGCAAAATTTATGGCTTTGTTTAATATCACAATTTTGGCACTATATATATATATACTGTATATGAGGGCAATCCCAAAGGTAAGGTCTCCAAAGTGGTGGGGACGTAAAGAAACTGTTTGTACGGCTGTTGGCCACACTGTTGTGATTGGTGCTTCCTCCACTCCCAAACAAGCATGTGCGGCTTCGCTGGGATGCTCAATCTTGGCTTGGCAGCCCTTGAAAATGGAGCTCCCATTGAACGCTACCGCCAAGTGTGAAGTTCACGCAGAAGACCGTCAATTTCCGACGAGACAGTCGTGAAAGTTGAGGAAAACATGCGTAAAGATCGGCGGTTGGAACTTCATCACCCACCTACCCTATAGTCCAGACTTGGCACCCAGTGACTACCACCTGTTCCCTAAGTTGAAAGAACATTTGTCCGGAAGGCGATTCTGCTCTGACGAAGAGGTGAAAGATGAGGTTCAACGCTTCCTGAAGGACACGGTGGCAAGCTGGTATGAGATGGGCATTCTAAAACTACCACAGCGTCTACAAAAATGCATCGACCGAAATGGCGATTATGTAGATAAACAAATAAGTCTTTATTTTCTATAATGTTTACATCATTTTAAAGGTTAAGCGGTTGTTTGTATTTCTAAATAAATAGGAGACCTTACTTTTGGGATTGCCCTTGTAATTATATTATATATACACACACACATTATATATATATATATATATATATATATATATATATATATATATATATATATATATATATATATATATATATATATATATATATATATAATTACATTATATATATTATATCCATCCATTATCCAACCCGCTATATCCTAAATACAGGGTCACAGGGGTCTGCTGGAGCCAGTCCCAGCCAACACAGGGCTCAAGGCAGGAAACAAACCCCAGGCAGGGCGCCAGCCCACTGCAGATATATATAGTATTATATATTATATATTATATAGTATATACAGGAGAGAGAGATTATTCAGGACATTATCTCCCCTGGGATGCTAGAGGGTAGCCCCCCTGGTTTGAAATGGAAGCTTAACCCTGCTGGAGCCCGTGACCGCTGCCAGGGGTGCCTGGGTGTTTGCTGAGCCCTATTTAGGCAACCCTGGAAGTGCTGCCAGAAGAAGCTCATTGCACACCTGGTGTCCTTCCAGGAGTCCTATAAAAGGAGCCAGGCACCACTACTCGGGGAGCCGGAGTCGGGAAGAGGTGGACGAAGGTTGCCGGGATAAGAGTGGAGGCAGAGAGAAGAGAAGGAGAAGGAGAATAAGGAGGAATAAGGAGGAAAGGGTTTTCTGCTGGACTGTGTATTTTGGTACTGTGTTGTGCTGTGCTGTGCTCTGGGGAGCGAGAAAAAAGTGCTTCCCAGCTCAGAATAAAGAGTGTGTTGCATCTGTGTCTCTGCCTGTCTGTGTTGGGATGGCTGGAGTGCCCCTGGTTTCCACTATATCCATCCATCCATTATCCAACCCGCTGAATCCAAACACAGGGTCACGGGGGTCTGCTGGAGTCAATCCCAGCCAACACAGGGCACAAGGCAGAAACCCACCGCAGGGTTTCCACTATATATATGTTTTAATTCAAAAGGTATCATGGTATTAACATACTGTATATAAAATGTATTTGTGCATAGTGTCCATGTCATCAAATATCATCACTCAGGTGCTTATTTTATCCAAAAATTGTGATCAATAAAGAGTTTGATTTCCTGTCATCAATTGCCAAAGTCACTATTGCTGTATAATTTTTTATCATATTTTATGTTTCCTCATATTTCATCTTTGTAAACAAAAGTGTTACAGGTTGGGCAGCTAGTAAAGAATTTCTGAGTGAGTAAGGGCATGGGGCAGAAGCACTGAAGAGGAGGAGCCCACTAGGGTCAGTACTTGAAGAAAGGTCCACACTCTTTACTGAAGAGCCCCAAGCCCCAAAGAAGACAAAAGAGCCTTGAGGAGGCAATACCACCTTCTACTTTAAGCATTATATGAGACTGCAGCTAGAGGCATAGTGATAGGACAAGAAAGGCAGGAAAACTCCAAACTGCCCCTCGAAGGCATCTGTTTACGTAGGTACTCATTGCAAAGACACATCTATGGCAATTCCCGTTGATGCATAGCATTGACGCACTACAACAAAAGGCTTGGAAACATCCCTAAGGGGGGCCCCAATACCTGTTGCAAGACTGTCAGTGTTTGCGACAAACCTTAAGAAACTCAAAACGTAATCAGAGCCAATTTCCTAAATCACGAAGAGCATTTACATGTCTGGAAGCAAGAACTAGATTAACTCAGTTTGTTTAGACCATTTGGCTCTTTTTGCTTCAGCTTCAATCGATCACTCCAGATCGCACTGAGGCCAAAATAAGAAGCGCCAATTCAGCCACAGGGTGAGTGGGTAACAGTGAGAAGGGGGTCTAAGAAGACCAAATGTAGTCCCTCAGCAGTCCTGACTCTTCCTATCACCATTGCCTCCGTTGTAATCTTTAAAGCTGATTAAATATTACGTGAGATCAGCCATGTGCCAGGAGGGACTTTAAGCTTGAGCGTTAATTCAATAATGTGCAGTGTCCAAAGGTCTTTGAACCTGGAGGAGACATTAGCTACATTTCCTGCAGCTAAAGCCAATAAACAGTGTTTTCTGAAAGTTAGTCAGATCTTTACAAGCCATTGTTTGTTTATGAAATTTCTATTAAAGAACTTGTGTTGGTGAAATCCTCGTCGTTGACCTTTATCATTTTAGGCCTTGCACTAAAATAATACATTTTACCATGTTGAGATTCAGGAGAGGGCGAGTTAGAGGGCCCAGTGGAGATTTTGGCCTGTGGTCCTCAGAGTCCCCAAAATTACCTCTGATTATAGCTACCCTGAGGATATCAATGTGAAAGAGAGATCATTGGGAGTGGTTGAGATAAATAAGTAAAGCCTGGAGGAGAACAATCCAGTCAAGTCAATATCTATCAGGGTTTTGAGAAAGCTGATCGGAGCAAAGTACTGAGATGTCCTTAATGAAGACCTGCTAAACAGGGCCAAGGGGTCACCCTACAACAGGACAGTGACCCTAAGCACAAATCAGAGGGAACACAAGAGCGGCTTAGGGTCATCATGCACTTCAGAACAGGTTATCCACCTGAAGCTAAGTGTGTTCGAGCCCACCTAATACTTAGATGAGAGACTATCTAGGAAAAGCTTGGGTTGCTGCTAGACGGTGAGGCCAGCAGGGGCGCTAACCCTGTGGTCTGAATGTGGATGCCACTACCATAGTGCAGTGATGGGGGACACGTTGCTGTAAAAATGGTGATGTCCATTAGATGAGACATAAAACCGATTTCCTGACTCTCTCTACGGTCATGAAAGATCTTCATAAATGTCCAAATCATGTTTCTTCCATCTTAAAAATGTTAGGAAATTAAGGCGCATTCTAAATAAACAGGATTCTGAGAAATTAATTCATGCATTTATTTCTAGTAGGATTGACTACTGCAATGCGGTGTTCACTGGATGTTCAAACTGTTCTTTATACAGCCTCCAGTTAATCCAAAATGCTGCTGCAAGAATTATAACAAGAACAAGAAAATACAAACACATAACTCCAGTTCTTAAATCCTTACGCTGGCTCCCGGTTAAGTTTAGGGCAGATTTCAAAATCCTCCTTTTAACATATAAAGCATTAAATGGTCGAGGTCTGGCTTACTTGTCTGAACTTATCACGACTTACAAACCAGAGCGCACATTAAGATCTCAAGATGCCGGTCTGCTTCGGATTCCAAGGATTAATAAAACAACAGTGGGAGGTCGAGCTTTTAGTTACAGGGACCCTAAACTGTGGAATGGTCTGCAGCTACTATAAGAGATGCCCCTTCGGTCTCAGCTTTTAAATCTCGGCTGAAGACTCTACTTCAGTTTAGCACACCCTGACTAGAGCTGCAGATTAACTGTACAGACTGCATCTCTGTTGTTAGTCATTAGCACTAAAACATAAGTAACATGATAGCTAGAATTGGATAGTAACCCTCACCTCTTCTGTTTCTCTTCTTGGTATTCAGATGTGGTACCTGGTGCCATGGCCCACCTGCCAAGTTGTTTTGCCTGCCTAAGGTAAAGTCATCCCTGATGGAGAATTGTAGGAATCGTGGGAAAGAGGGGTCCTTTCATTGGATTGGCTGGCCCAGCGCTGTTTTAGCCATGGAAAGGCCAAATGGGGGAGGCAACTTGATGGATGAGGTCTCCAGGACTCTAAATATATACAAATCATATTATGGGATATCATCTACTGTTAAATTCTGCTCCGTACTTCTAAAGTTTTTATTTTTATAAAGTATTGAGGATTTGTTCTGTTCTGTGTATTGTATTGTATTGACCCCCTTCTTTTTGACACCCACTGCACGCCCAACCTACCTGCAAAGGGGTCTTTCTTTGAACTGCCTTTCCCAAGGTTTCTTCCATTTTTCCCTACAAGGTTTTTTTTTTAATTTTTTGGGAGTTTTTCTTTGTCTTCTTAGAGAGTCAAGACTGGGGGGCTGTCAAGAGGCAGGGCCTGTTAAAGCCCACTGCGGCACTTCTTTGTGTGAGTTTGGGCTATACAAAAAATAAATTGAATTGTATTGTATAAAGAGCAAGATGTGTCCTGATGTCCTGGCTAAATTGCCCACTATGCCCTAGTCATTCTGGCACTCTAATCATCCCCTGTCTCTGACTGGCTAACTATCTCTCATCCCTTCACCACCTAACAACTAACATGTGGTGAGCGTACTGTCGCAAAAATGGCTGCCATTGCCTCATCCAGGTGGATGCTATAAATTAGTGGTGGTTGAAGTGGCTCCCCACTCACTATGTACAGTGCTCTGAATAGTGAGAAAAGTGCAAAGAATGACTATTATTATTATTAATGGCAATATCACCTTCCTTAAATATTTCCTGGGATTACAGCTACCCCGAGTGTACCATGTGAAAGAGAGCTCATGGTGAGCAGCTAAGACAAACTTTATTGATCATTAAATAAGAAAAGCTTTGAATAGGCCATTCAACTCAACATCTATCATCATTCCTGCTTAAATCAGTTATCATTATTTAATTTTTTTCAAAATATCGTTGAGGTGCCCTAGTAGTAATTACTCCATGAGAACATTTGTTAGAGAAATAACATACTTGAGCAGGGACTCAAAAATTCCTGAAAAATTGGTCAATAGCACAAGAGTAAGGTGTAATTATTGAATATGCCGCTAGGTATTTTAGGCCCACAGTCTTGTTAAGCAGTCCACCGAGTGGCATCGTTCAGAGTTCTTCCTGTGCCTCTTTCTGGCATTAATTCAACAATCGTACATGTGACTTGGTGGCTTAGAGGGAAAAAAATAACCCATGGCAGATTTTCAAGAGTCCATGATGATGGTGTTTTCTCGACATTGACAGACATGTTCATAAAGAGTTTTTTCCCCAGTGGAAAGACTGTTATTGAACAATATTACATTGAATTGCTAAGGCATCCATGGGAAAACATGCCAGGAGAACTGATGCACCCAAACCAGCATTTTGCAGCATGACAACTCACCTGCACACACCGTGTTGTCAGTCAAAGAGTTTCTGACCAAAAACAGTACGGTTCTTGTTTCGTATACCCCATATTCACAAGTTCTTGCTCCCTGTGGATTTGTTTTTATTATAATTTTCCCTGAAACTAAAACTGAGACTAGAGGGAAGAAGTTCCGCAATCAGGGAAACACAAGAGGTTCCTTATTATCACAAAACTTTGTTATCTTGAGATGCAATACTATTGTCCCAGCACTTCTCCCATTCCCGTTAACATTTCCTGTACTCTTAATCAGTACCTCCAAATCCGAGACCATGGTCCTCAGCCGGAAAAGGGTGGAGTGCCCTCTCAGGGTTGGGGGGCGAGATCCTGCCACAAGTGGAGGAGTTCAAGTATCTCGGGGTCTGGTTCACGAGTGAGGGAAGAATGGAGCGTGAGGCGGATCGGTGCAGCGTGTGCAGTGATGTGGGCTCTGCATCGGTCTGTTGTGGTGAAAAAGGAGCTGAGCCGCAAGACAAAGCTCTCAATTTACCAGTCGATCTATGTTCTTACCCTCAACTATGGTCATGAGCTATGGGCAGTGACTGAAAGAACGAGATCGCGAATACAAGTGGCTGAAAGGAGTTTCTTCCGCAGGGTGTCTGGGCTCTCCCTTAAAGACAGGGTGAGAAGCTCAGTCATCCAGGAGGAGCTCAGAGTAGAACCGCTGCTCCTCCGCATCGAGAGGAGTCAGATCAGGTGACTCAGGCATCTGATTAGGATGCCTCCTGGTAAGGTGTTCCAGGCATGTCCAACCGGGAGGAGGCCCCGGGGAAGACCCAGGACACGCTGGAGGGACTATGTCTCCCGGCTGGCCTGGGAACGCCTCGGGATTCCTCTGGAAGAGCTAGAAGAAGTGGCCGGAGAGAGGGAAGTCTGGGCATCTCTACTCAAGCTGCTGCCCCCGCGACCCAACCTCGGATAAGTGGAAGAGGATGGATGGATTTCCAGTACTCTTAACGCAGTGTAAGGAGACTCCAGCATTTTATTCTTGGATTTCTTCCGCTTCCCTTAAAAAAAATTCAAACTGAGTTACTGCGTAGTTGGCACCTGAAACAGGAAATTCTTTATGCAATTCTTTGTGCTGTGAGATAATGGCTTTGCAAAATCTAACTTTTTGGTCCCATCTGAGTTATCGCACAGCTGATATGCACAAAACCGCTATCTCAAAGTGAATTTTCTGTTCCATGTGCCAATTATGTAGTAACTCAATTTGATTTTTTTAATAGAATATTAACTTCTATTGTGAGTTTTGCTCAATAACAAAATACAGTAATAACTGTACTATTAACGCTTCCCTGATTAATACTGATTTGACATCACGTGGTTTGTTCCAAACCCTAAAAAAAAAAAAAAAAAAAAGCTAAATTTATGATAATTCGTTGTAACGCAGTTAAGCTCAAACAAAACCCAAACGATTCTGCGAAAGGCACATTCGAACGAAGTGCAACCATAGATTCCCACCTCGATAAAATTAAAAAACAAAGCAACCTTCACAACATGCGAATTACTGGAGAAGTGGCAAGTGCGGGTATAGAAGCTTCTACAGCATTTCAAACAACTTTAAAAGCCATAATTGAGCAAGGGAATTATCCTTCCTGAATTGGTGTTTAATGTTGATTAAAAAAAAAGACAGCTTAACCTCGTAACGCTAAAGGAGATTTCAAATTAAAACCGCTGCTTGTGTATCACTCCAAAGCTCCAAAAAGCAATGAAAGGAACTTTAAAATTTAGTTTACCTGCGATTTTGGAAGTTAAATCTTGGATCACTATGAACATTTTCCAAAATTAGTTTACCACACATTTTTGTACATCCGTAAAGCGTTGCCTAAAGAGATAGAGCCGAACGTGTTGCTACTGATTGAGGAGGCACCGAGTCATCCCACCAACTTATTAGACTTAAAGTCTTGCATTCCAGTTGAAGTAGTTTATCTACCACCCAATACTATTTCGTTACTCCAGTCCATAAATCAGGGAGTCATAAAATTTTAAGGCATATCTTCATCGCAGATTTCAACAACTGATTGAAAAAATAAACAAACAAACAATCTATTAAGCAATTTCGGAAGAGCTAGAATATCATGGAAGCTACAGACAACATTAAACTCCCTTATTCCTATTTACTGTATGTTAAAGTGATGCAGTTTAACGCTGTTTCGTTTACCACTTTGTTTTTAGGAACGCATCCTGAGTGTTAACTGGCATATTACTGCACATTGAATAAAGTATTTTAAAACAACGCTGTGATATTACATTGCCATCACAAAAGAAAATGACTTCTTCTCCCGGTGGTAGTTCTTGTGTTAAAGACCTCTAATATATGTGACTGGTCCGCTTACATTTTTACGATATCGTAGTCTTAATTCACATAGTGTACTTGACTATTGCCCTTTTTACAGCTCACTTTGCAATGCCTGATGGGAAATGACGAGGCCAAGAGAAGGGATCGGGAAATTAAGGCAGAAAATAATAGAAGAGATTGGCCATTAAAGGAATACTCCACTCTAAAACTATATTTTGTTTAAATGTTGCTTACCCCATATGCTTTCTAGTTATAGTTGAGAAAAAATTTTGAATCTTATGTTATTATGCAAAGCAAGAGAAAATAGGTTCCATTATGTGATAAACTAATGGTTACCGATGCCAGACAACAGCAAACAACGTGAAAAACATCAATGGAAGAAACAAAAAATTCTCATGTTACTCATGTCGCATAATCCGTATATCTGTTACCCAGTTGAACGCTCAACATGGGCAAAAAGCAAGCATTTTCTTCTAAATATAATTAAAATTGGGTGGCACAGTGGGTAGTGCTGCAGCCTCGCAGTTAGGAGACCCGGGTTCGCTTCCCGTGTCCTCCCTGCGTGGAGTTTGCATGTTCTCCCCGTGTCTGCGTGGGTTTCCTCCGGGTACTCCGGTTTCCTCCCATAGTCGAAAGACATGCAGGTGCATTGACGATTCTAAATTGTCCCTAGTTTGTGGGTGTGTGTGTGTGTGTATGTACGCCCTGTGGTGGGCTGGCACCCTGCCCAGGGTTTGTTTCCTGCCTTGTGCCCTGTGTTGGCTGGGATTGGCTCCAGCAGACCCCGTGACCCTGTAGTTAGGATATAGTGGGTTGGATAATGGATGGATGGATAATTAATATTAACACATGAGATTACATTTTTTTTAGAAGAAAAAGGACTGGAAAATAAAGGCCAAAACGTTGTAAACAATATGTGATTGGCCATTAAAAAAAATACTCCACCAAAAACAATATTTTCTTTTTTAAAGGAATACTCCACGCAAAAACAAATTTTTCATTAAATGTGCAGAATAGTCAGTCGAAAAAAATGTTTACTCTCATGTTTTCATGCAGAAGAAGAGAAAATAGTTAATCATATTATAAAACCTAAGTTTGTTATTTAGTCGAATGTTCAAAATGGGCAAAACATATTTATTTTCTACTAGAATATTAATTCTAGTTAATTAGAATTATAGCTCATAGAATATTAATAATGTTTAATTCTGGAGAAAGCTTTCATAAACAGCATAACTCATTCCCTCATTTCTGTGCATTTGAATCAAAGACGGGACTACTGACCAATGAATGAGGGAGGGAGTCTGGTTTTTCAGTTCGAATGTTCATTCAGGTCTGTTTCCACATTCACTTGTTCATGACAGCATTTTCAGAACATTGTTTCTTTAAAAGTATTTTAGTAAAAGTACATATTTGGAATGTGGTGAGCAAATGAATGGAAGACTTGATGTGACACAAGTAGCGTGAGACATTTTTTCATGGACATTTTGGTATAGTTAACTGTTGTCCCGCATTGATCACCTACTGTGACCATTAAATCAAACTTTCTTACCTTCTATAACTGTCACTATAAAGCATATGGGGTAAGTAACGTAAAGAAAATTTCATTTTTGGGTGGAATATTAAA
Source organism: Erpetoichthys calabaricus (assembly GCF_900747795.2). NCBI lineage: Eukaryota > Metazoa > Chordata > Cladistia > Polypteriformes > Polypteridae > Erpetoichthys > Erpetoichthys calabaricus. Next base: position 9,612,560 of record NC_041399.2, on the reverse strand, counting down.
TTAAGCAGGCTGTTGTCGGTTACCAAAAAAAGACTAGGAAATGCAGATTAACAAAACCCTAAACATTACACAAATATCATAGTCAATAAGCAAGAATCAATTCCCAACACCTACCTGTTACCCTTCCCTGAAGTTGGAAGATTATTTGTTTAAGTTCAAGAATCCAAAACTTGATGCCTGAAAGATCAGATTATTATGTTAAATGGAGGTGACGTCATGCATCATGTTGCGTACTAACAACAACACGGCCATGAAGCAAATCTATAAAACAGTAGTGTTTGAAGAAAACCAACATATAAAATGGCCTACAATAAATTAACATCAAGGTCAAAAATAAAATCAGAATCAAAATGCAGTAACCCCTTGTGAAATGCATCTATGCATTATAACACACCGAGTCTTTAATTGAGTGCGATTTGTCACTTAGTCACGGTCAGTAATTTATCACATCAAAATGTTCCAGAATCTCCATCTAGTCCTTTGTCCTGGTTCCCCTGCCTGTGCCAGCTAATTGGATTGCTCATTAGTTTTTAAATTATGGCTGTCCAAGAAAAGCTCATTTGAAATAATTTAGAGTCTGACTGAGTGCAGTGGGCAGTGTAAAATTTTCAGGGAAGTTTAGCTACTGTTTGGCTTTGGTTGGTTAGGTTGGGTTAATTACCCATTTCTGAAAACGTCTGATTCAAGCTGTCAACACATTCTTAGATCGAGGACCGTGTGCAGATTGCTTCGAGGAAATGGGTTTGTCATCCTGCCTCTACTCATCTAGACTTGCTAATGTTCCTTTACTGAAATGAATTCATGAGGGAAAACGTCTCATATCATTTCTTGACTCTTGTTCCCTCCTCTGTTAATCTCTCAGTCAATGACCTTATTAATTCTAATAGCCTTGAAAACTCTCTTTGTTGTAGACACCTGGAACTCTGCGTATGATAAGAATTCCATTCATTTTTCTAACCCAGATTTGTCCGTTTTGAAGTCTTAAATTGAGAGCCGCTTTCATCTTTCAATCTTTAATCACTGTTAACGTCAGTATTACCGGTCTAAAGGAAACCCTAACACACTTTGCCATGCTTTTATCACCTCTTGTTTGGTCCTCTTTTCAATGGTTTTCTGGTTTATACAAATCAACCACATTACTGCTCAGTGGGCTCACCTACACAAGCTCTCAGTGTGAAATGAAAACATCTTCAAAACTCTTGTCAGACATGCCAGCATGAGGACTAATGATTCAGGTTGTTTCGAAGGGAAGGAGAAAATGTATGGCACCAGAAATTCACGCAGATTTCGTTTCCTCTAGATTGGAAGAGAAGCCACTGCAGGATGGCTGAGGTCACTTCCAATATGATCACCAGGATCACTGCCTCCTCTGGTCTTCAGGATATACTGTATAATCAATTCTACAACCAGAAGACGATATGAGACTTGGTCTAGTGAAGGACAGAGCTCTGAATTAGAGTACACCTTAACATCACAAATCTATGTTAGTTTTACATTTTCAAATGGGACAAGAAGTACTTTGCTGAGATCCTACTGACTACACCATGCTGTCTACTAATAAGACCTGATAAAATACTTCACCCTTAGGTAGTTATCCTTAGCCCTAACCATAGGACAGCGGAGGTCACTTCTGTTATGATCACCAGCATCTTCTGGTCTTCAGGATATATAGTCAACTCCGCAACCAAAAGTTGTAATTCATTATGTAACCTGCTCTAGTGAAGTACAGAGCTTCGAAATAAAGTACACTTTAATGTCACTCAACACTTGTCACAGATCTGTTTGCTTCATATTTTCAAATGGGACAAGAAGCACTTTGCCGAGATCCTACTGACTACACTATGCTGTCTACTAATAAAAACTGCAAGAAAGAAAGCAAGAAAGCAAGAAAGAAAGAACATTTCTATTTTGGAAAATGTGGAACATTTCCTTCCAAGGAGAGAACTTCCCCTTTATAAATCACTAAGTTGTTTTCACCCATCTGCTGTTTGCTCTTATTGCAGTAATTAACTAAAGAAGGAACAGGATGAGTATAATTAGGTTCTGTAAGTTATTTAGGATGAATTTCATCAGTATGCAAATGAAAATGAAGGTTTTGCCTGTATGTTAGATAGTCTCATTTGGTTGCAGCCTATACATGACTCTCATTTGAACATTAGAAAAAATTAGACGAGAACGGGCCATTCAGCCCATCAAAGTTCACCAGTCCCATCCATTCAGTTATTCCAAAAGAACATCAAGTCGAGTTTTGAAGGTTCCTAAAGTCCTACTGTCCACCACACTACTTGGTCACTTATTCCATGTGGTTCTCTGTGTGAGGAAAAACTTGCTAATGTTTGAGTGAAATTTACCTTTACCAGTTTCCAACTGTGTCCTTGTGTTCTTGATTAATTAATTTTAAAGTTACAGCATCGATCCACTGGACTAATTCCCTTCAGAAATTTAAACACTTCTATCATGTCCTCTCTTAATCTCCCTTTGTTTAAACTGTAAAGGCTCAGCTCTTTTAATCTTTCCTCATAACTTATCCCCTGTAGCCCTGGACTCAGCCTAGTTGCTCTTCTCTGGTCCCTATTCTAGTGCTGTTATGTCCTTTTTTTGAGCCTGGAGACCAAAACTGCACCCAGGACTCCAGATGAGACTTCATCAGTGTGTTATAAAGCTTGAACAGAACCTCCTTGGCCTTGTACTCCACACATCAGGGTGCTATATAACCTGACATTCTGTTATTGACTTTACTGTATATAAATCTTATATTCTGTTATTCTTAATGAATTCTGCACACTGTCTGAAAGTTTATAGTATTGAGCCCACTATGACTCCTAAATCCTTCTCATAAGGTGTACTTCGATCTTCAATCAAACCTAACATATTTTACCTGCTGGGTGTAATACCTATAAATTTACTGACAATAACGTTCATTGTCCATAAATCTGCCCAAGCCTGTCTGCTGTCCAAGTTCCTCAGTGATGGTTCATCAGAATCTTGATTATTTGCCAGTCCACCCAGTTTGGGGTCATCTGCAAACTTAACCAGCTTGTTATTTATATTCCCATCCAAATCATTTATAAGAAATGAAGTCTATGCAGACAGTACAGTAATAGGCATAATGCAGGAACCAACACTTGAGAGGACCATTAGTTCTTGGCAGGGTCGATCCAACACCAACCTACAGAAAGACTAGAACTGCCAATCAGCCTAAGCTGCACAGCATATGGGACATTTGCAAGATGTGACATTTGGACTTGAGATCATTTTTGTACTCCTTAGAAGTATTTTTTCAGTTTTGACACATATTGCTTTTGTTTATTTTCTTGGTTTTGATTATTTTTATCATTGTGATGCTAATGTAACAGGTGTATAAAATAATAAGTTTAGTGCTTCACCAAATCCTGATAACACTCATTGTGTTATATGCTTTCCTGTTGTGGTTCTGTTATATTTCCCTACTCCATTTATTGTGTTATGTTACGTCATCAGTGTGAGCCTCTCCCAGTATTTGTTGTGTTACTGTGAGAGGAGGTAAGCACGCTTTTATTCTCTGTATAGTATAATTAATTCAATTATTTGATATTGCTCGAGTTACATTTTTTTGTATATGACTGTAATTGTAATATGATTTTTGTAGTATACAGTTGTTGTTTTGAAAGGTTTTGAATGCTCTTCTATTAATTTTGGTTAGGTGTTAATGTGAGCGTTCAACAGCCTTTTCACGTTTTTTTTTTTTGCTAATAGGAGGAATCACAGAGCTTGAATAGTCACTTTTTATGTTCTCTGTTTTAATATTTCAGGTATGTTATTTTTTATTTGTATACTGAGCTATGCTTGGATATGTAGGTTGTTGCAGTTTAGCATTCATCCCAATATTCATTGTGTTATTGTCAGTGGAGGAGGAATCACAGAGCTTGAATAGCTACTTTTAATGTTCTCTGTTTTAATATTTCAGACTATTAATAACAAAAAAAATCAACATCAAATAATAAAGATTGTTTGCATTACTCCTTCATGGCGGTTTGAACGGCATGTTGCATCCATAACACAGAAGCTTTGAGGGATAACCAAACCAAGGCCAGGAAGCAGCAGTATGGTGCATGCGGCTGCAGGTTTTTGTTCCAACCAGCTTCTGTTGTTAATTGGACTCCAGGGCTAATTAAGTGATGTGTTATTTCCCAAGTTCTGTATTTTGGTAAGAATATAGAAATTAGAAAACTAAGTTTGGTAAAAAATAAATAAATAAATAAATAAATAAATAAATAAATAAATATATATATATATATATATATATATATATATATATACACACACACACACACATACATACAATCAAATGAAACAGTTTGGGACACCCTCTCAGCCTTCTTAATAATTGACTCTCCTTAAACAATAAAGATAACAGTGGTATGTCTTTCATTTCCTAGGAACATCTGAGTATTGCGGTGTTTTACGAACAAAAATTTTTAGTGACACAGTATTTAGTTGTATGAAATTAAATCAAATGTGAAAAACTGGCTGTGCAAAAATGTGGGTCCCCTTGTCATTGTGCTGATTTGAATGCCTGTCACTGCTCAATGCTGATTACTTACAACACCAAATTGGTTGGATGAGCTCATTAAGCCTTGAACTTCATAGACAGGGGTGTCCAATCATGAGATATAAAGGTATTTAAGGTGGTCAATTACAAGTTGTGCTTCCTTCCCTTTGACTCTCCTCTGAAGAGTGACAGCATGGGATCCTCAAAGCAACTCTCTAAAGATCTGAAAACAAAGATTGTTGAGTCTCATGGTTTAGGGGAAGGCTACAAAAAGCCATCTCAGAGGTTTAAACTGTCAGTTTCAACTGGAAGGAATGGAATCAGGAAATGGAAGGCCACAGGCACAGTTGCTGTTAAACCCAGCAGGTCTGGCAGGCCAAGAAAAATATAGGAGTGGCATATGAGCAGGATTGTGAGAATGGTGACAGACAACCCACAGATCACCTCCAAAGACCTGCAAGAACATCTCGCTGCAGATGGTGTATCTGTATATCGTTCTACAATTCAGCACATCTCTATGCAGGGTGATGAGAAAGAAGCCCTTTCTGCATTCACGCCACAAACAGTCGCTTGTTGTATGCCAATGCTCATTTAGACAAGCCAGATTCATTTTGGAACAAAGTGCTTTGGACTGATGAAACAAAAATTGAGTTATCTGGTCATAACAAAAAGCGCTTTCGATGGCGGAAGAATAACATCGCATTCCAAGAAAAACACCTGCTACCTACTGTCAAATTTGGTGGAGGTTCCATCATGCTGTGGGGCTGTGTGGCTAGTTCAGGGACTGGGGCCCTTGTTAAAGTCGAGGGTCAGATGAATTCAGCCCAATATCAACAAATTCTTCAGGATAATGTTCAAGTATCAGTCACAAAGCTGAAGTTACGCAGGGGTTGGATATTCCAACAAGACAATGACCCAAAACACAGTTCAAAATCTTCAAAGGCATTCATGCAGAGGGAGAAGTACAATGTTCTGGAATGGCCGTCACAGTCCCCTGACTTGAATATCATCTTACATCTATGGGATGATTTGAAGCAGGCTGTCCATGCTAGGTAGCCATCAAATTTAACTGAACTGGAGAGATTTTGTATGAAGAATGGTCAACAATACCTCCATTCAGAGTCCAGACACTCATCAAAGGCTATAGGAGGACAGCGTCTAGAGGCCAAAAGGAGGCTCAACTAAGTATTGATGTCATATTTCTGTTTTGGTGCCCACATTTATGCAACTGTTTAATTTTGTTATGATGCATATTGCAAATTTTCTGTTAATCCAATAAACTTAATGTCACTGCTGAAATCCTACTGTTTCCATAAGGCATGTCATATATTAAAAGCAGAAATATTTCTAAATATCTTATAAATGTAAAAATCATGCTGCTGTGCTTTTCTGAATGTAGAATAAATAAACGAAAAATAATCCCAGCTAATTAAATGAGATCAGTGCTATCAGGTGTTGTCACTGATTAGCAATCTGGTGGAAACAAAAGCCTGCAGCCACAGGGGGGCCACAGGGCCGAGGTTGGGAAACACTGGGTTACACGAACACAAACTCCCACTTCATTATTTTCTGTTTTTGTTCTGCTCACTAGGTATACCAGTTTGTCTTTCTTCTGTTCACAGGCTTTTGTTTTTGCCATTTTGTTTGGTCTTGTTATAGAACTAAGCATCTTGTCCCTTTTCCTTATATAAAAGATGGTTACACCCAGCCGAATAAACAGATGCTTATCCCGAATGACTGAAAAAAAACAAAGAAAATGGACCAGGAAACAAAGAGATGATGAAAAGAAGAGTTGCCGGTGAGCAAGGAGCCTAAATCAGGAAGTTCGAAGAAAAAAAAGTTTGTCAAGTTTAAAACGTTAAGCAAAGACCAAAGGTATGAAGCAAAAAATTAAAGAGAGTCCTGGCTGCCTCATCATACTTCCCCTTAATAATAATAAGCAAAAATGATTTTTTGTTAGTAAGAGATTTGTCTTAAAATCGCAAATTAAGCCTACCTCACATTCCTGTCCTATGACCCCATGTGACATGCCACCTTTTCCTTCCATTTGTTTGGGGGCTGATCAGTATAACATTGTTCACAACCGTTGTTACTCCCACTCAACACATCAGAAGAGCATAAATATCCTTTGAGCAGTCATGTCAATTTCTTTTCAATTTATCTCCACAAATTTGCTCTCAAAAAGCACACAGACATTAAATAAATGAAACTGGATTGATCTCTTGGATAATAATGTCAGTAACAGATGGCACTGGTTCGTCTGCTCCTCCTATGCTGAACATATTTACTGTCATGCTTGCTCGTTTGGAGGACATGCGTTGTAAGACTTTTATTACTTGGCTTTCTGCTTATGTAGTCCAGCATGGCCATATGGCAAGGCCAGATTAGTGCTAATGTGAGAGCTACGCAGAGAAGACTGGACGTGGCAACTGTTAGGTTTTAAAAACACAAAATGAAAAATTCAAAATTAAGGGCTGCCAGGCTATTCTGATTTTTTGAGACTCCTTCAGTCCATCCCATTATAGGACTTTGAAGTTCTTTGCTTCATTAACAAGACAAGTCTGAAACAGATGCGCTTAATGTAAAAATGTATGTGGGCATCCCTCCCTATGATGAGTTCAGGTGTTTTATTGTTAACAGAGGTTTAAAATCAAACACAGAGCCACGCGCAGGGACATCTTTATGTATGGGCACAATGGGAACTGGCCTGGGGGCCCACAATGTTTCTGATGCCTATTTATGTCTCTGTTTTGCTATGAAAACAGCGGTCCCAGCCCACAACTTTACCTGGGGGCCTATGATGCTCTTTACACTATATTTACCAAAGCCTACGAAAAAACTCGTAGATCCGTCCCACATTAAATCCCTTCACATTTCTTCATCAGCGTCTTTTGTCCTGTAAATGTGTCGATAAGCAGCAAGCAGCCTGCTATCACATCCCCAAACCGCCGCACAGTTTTCTCAGCTCAAGTCTGTTTACCTGCGTGTCAGTTGCTTGGAGTTGTATAGAGTAAGAAGTCAAGCAAAATGGCACCTTTAATAAATACTATATCGTTATTTAGAACACATGCATTTCATGTGTGTTCTGTGTCTACAATAATTAATGTAAACAGATCGTTAACCCCTTAACCGCCCTCTGCCGGATATATCCGGCATCGTAGCTTTATTGCTGACGCCTTACTGCCAGAATTATCCGGCACATTTGCCTGTGGTTATGTGAATGCCTGGCGCGTAGTATAACTGACAGTTTGGCGTGGGTATTATTACTACGTTGTATTTCGACAACTCTGCGCTTGTATTGGCCGATCACGTGATGTGATTCGAAAGTGAAAGCTGTGAATATGGCGAAATGTAAACTGACTTCAAGTGAGGTTTTGCAGGCGATTTTGGACAATAATTCTGATCATGATTGTAGCAGTTCTGAAGAAGATTTTAGCGACAATGATGATCAGCAACGTGCGCTGCATGATACTGTGAATGACGACGCATCAGATGATAGCGAGGAGTGGGTGTATCCCCAGCATCTCAACTGGACTGCTGCCCATTATCTGAGCCAGATATGAAAGACCCAAACCGTGACCGCTTGTTCAAGCTACGTCCTTTGATTGACCATTTATTTGAAACATTTCAGCAGGTATTTCAGCAGGTAAATACTGCTTGAATAAAAGTAAAAAAACAAAAATTGTTCAGATTTCTCCTGGCATGGGGAATATTTAGGGAGTTGCCGGTTAAAAGGTTAAAACAGAAATGTTTTCATGTTTTAGTAATAACTGACAAAATGTAGACATGAAGTGTTTAATTTGTATAGGCTGATGTCCAAATATCAAATAAACACTTTCACAAAAGGTACAAATATAACAGAACAAGTTTGCTTCTATTCAAGAATATAACTACAGAAAAAGAACCTGCGTTAGGGTGTGACATTCACACACGTTTGCTGCGACCGCTTCGGTGGCACAACGGTATCAACTGTTGACTGGTAATCAAAACTTCACCCCGGATGAGTCCGTTTTGAGATGTGAGCGGCTCTTATTCTTACTATTTTAGAATAAACACATACATTTGATTTGAGTCTGTAACAGCCGGTGTAAATTTATGATACTTGTAAAGGTTAGCTTTGTTTTTTTTATTCAGTTGTATTCTGTCAGTCGCATTCACTGTCCCACTCCCCAACCTGACACTGCTGTTTTCACATAAAGGCGCGCTATAACACAGGTGAACTCAGATGATGACGACGGTTCTACATCAGAGAAAAAATGCACGTCGCACTTTTGCCGTCGCTGTACTTTGTATATGTACATAGGAAGTTCTGCAGTCTACTTGTGACTTTACGCTGTAGGAAGTAAGTAAATAAATAAAGGTAAATAAGTAAATAACATCCGATCTGGCTCTTACATACAAAGTACAGCAACGGCAGTTTCCACCTGCCGCTATAGACTCTTCAGTGCGGGAGCGACTCTCCAAGCTAATGTTTAGATCTGGATGGTGCATGTGCCCAAAAAAGAAGTCTAACTACATTCTCATACCATTGCTCGCGTACTGAAGTGTCAGCAGGCACTTTTCGTGGCATTACAGTAAACCCTCGTTTATCACGGTTAATCTGTTCCAGACTCTACCATGATAATTGAATTTCCGTGAAGTAGGATTCTTTATTTATAAATCGAATATTTTCGCAGTTAGAGCATAGTAAACCTGTTTATGGCCTTCTAAATACTTTTTTTAACATTATTAGAGCCCTCTGGACATGAAATAACACCCTTTAGTCAAAAGTTTAAACTGGGCTCCATGACAAGACAGAAATGACAGTTCCGTCTCACAATTAAAAGAATGCAAACATATCTTCCTCTTCAAAGGAGTGTGCGTCAGGAGCAGAGAATGTCAGAGAAAGAGAAAAGCAAAGAATCAAAAATCAATAGGGCTGTTCGGGCTTTCCAGTATGCGAAGCACCACTGGACAAAGCAGCTGCAAGAAAGGGAGCAATGTGAAGGTAGTCTTTCAGCATTTTTTAGACGAGCGTCCGTATCGTCTAGGGGTGCGAACAGCCCCTCAGCTCACACCCCTTCTGTCAGGAGCAGAGAATGTCAGAGAGAGTGAGAGACACAGAGAAAAGCAAACAATCAAAAATCAATACGTGCTGTTCCGGCTTTTAAGTATGCGAAGCACTGTGCGGGAAGCATGTCGTATATCATTGAGGAGTTTTATTTAATACATAATACGCGCTCTGGTTGGGTAGCTTCTCAGCCATCTGCCAATAGCGTCCCTTGTATGAAATCAACTGGGCAAACCAACTGAGGAAGCACGTACCATAAATTAAAAGACCCATTGTCCGCAGAAATCCACCAAAAAATCTGTGATATATATTTAGATATGCTTACATTTAAAATCCGCGATGGAGTGAAGCCGCGAAAGTCGAAGCGCGATATAGCGAGGGATCACTGTACACATGTATTTTTTGAGCATGCCTGTGTCGATTAAACACAGGAAGCTCTGCAGTCTACTTGTGACTTTATGCTGTAGGAAGTAAGTAAATAAATCAAGGTAAATAACATTTGATCTGGCTTTTATGTAAGTAACATATAAATGTTAATGTTTTGGGCACATGCACCGTCCAGATCTAAACACTAGCGTGGAGAGTCGCTCGCGCACTGAAGAGTCTATAGCTGAAGGTGGAAGCTGCCGTCACTGTACTTTGTATATAAGAGTCAGATTGAATGTTATTCACCTATTTACCCTGATTTATTTACTTATTTTCCTACAGCGTAAAGTTACAAGTAGACTGCAGAGCTTCCTGTGTACGTATATAAAGTACAGCGACGGCAAAAGTGCGGCATGCATTCTTTCTACAATGTAGAATCGTTGTCATCATCCGAGTTCACCTCTGTTATAGCGTGTCTTTATGTGAAAACAGCAGTGTCAGATCGGGGGGTGGGATCGTGAACATGACAGAGAATAAAACTGAAAACACAAAAAAAAAAAAAACAAAGCTAACCTTTACAAGTACCATAAATTTACACCGGCTGTTACAGACTCAAATCAAATGTATGTTTTTATTCTAAGATAGTACGAATAAGATCAGCTCACCACTCAAAACAGACTCATCTGGGGTCAAACCCGTGAAGTTTTGATTACCAGCCAACAGTTGATACCATTGCGCCACCAAAGCGGTCGTATCAAAAGGCTGTAAGTGCCTTTTTTGACATCATACACCATAAAGCGCATACTAATTCAGCGTGAGCAGGAACACTCAGTAAAACTGAATAAAAAAAAAATCAAATGACTGTGAGATACGAAGAAGGCAGATTCAGCAGCGTTTGAGTGTCAGCTTTTATCCCACCAGATCAGAGAATGTCCAGTTCCATTGCCTCAAAACACCACTCACATCTACAGTTATTCCCAGTTTCAAATAAAAACTAACAGCGTCAGATCTAAGAGGGCAGTAGTATGTATCGTGATCGTGACGGAGAGAATAAAAGTGAAAAACGGGTGTACATTTATAGGACTTGTAAAAGTTACCATCTGTTACAGACGCAAACCAAATGTATGTGTGTACTGTATAATTTTAACAATAAGAGCAGCTCACTACTGAAAATGGCAAATATAGGAGACAGTTGGGATCGAACCGGGGACTTTTAATTACAAGTCAGTAAATCTTACCACTACGCCACAGAAGCTGTTGTATCGTCCTTGACCCCTTTGTGAAAGTGTTTATTTGATCTTTGGACTTCATACTTCACACATTACATAGTTTATGCCAACATTTTGTCATTTACTACTAAAATATGAAAAGCGTTTCTGTTTTAACAATGTGTTTACACAGATTATTGTAGAAACGGAACACACATGAAATGCATGTGCTCCAAATAACAATCTATTATTTCCACTCTAAAACTCCAGCAGTTCACTCCCAGATAATCAAGGCATGAGGTGGGAGAACTTTGTACATGTTCTGTGGCGGTGGGGGTATGGAATAGCAGGCTCCTTGCTGCTTGTCTTAATCGGCACATTTACAGGACAAACGACACTGAGGGGTCCGAACGGATTTAAGGTGGGCCGGATCTACGAGTTTTTTCATAGGCTCTGGTAATTCTTGTGTTAAGGAACATTGAAATATCTTCATAGTATATGTTTAATTATTCTATCCATCTATCCTTCCAGTGTCGCGCCAGCCCCAGCAATAATACAGCGCAAGGTAGGAACAATCTGTCAACGGAGCGCCAGATCATCGCTAGCGCTGCGACACCGTGTCCTCACCTGTTTAATTATTAACAATATAGATTATTTAAATGATGTTAACATTTTATCTGTATAATGTAATAAACATATTTTGCTACATTTCATCTTAAAAATGATATCGTCATCATATGTAAATCCATGCTTTATAAAGTGGCTCAGATTGTGCAATATTATAACTGTAGTGCAAGTTTACAGTGAGGTAATTGTACTTATAAGTACAAACAGTTCTACAAGGAACACTTGATGGACTGATTGAGTACGTTTGAAGTTCTTTGGATGAAATTGTTTCTGAACAGCGAGGTCCATACAGGAATAGCTCTGAAGCGTTTGTTGTATGGGTTAAGTTCAAACAGACAGCATGGCTGAGGCAGTGTGTGCTTGATGCTGTGTTCCGATAATTCTCTTTCCGATTAGCTGCTGTAGAGCTGTGATTCCACACTCAGATACAGTGAGAGGAACAACGCTAAAGCATCTATGGTATTTGGAATAGTTTGGCCATTCCGCAGACTGTTACAAGTTAATTACAATCAGATGCCTTAAACTAATTAACAATATGTGGTTAATTTCAGTGTATATGATAAAGCTGCGTCAGGGATGTGCATCTAAAAAAGAAAGGGAACCCACACTGGAACAAAAGCACTGCTTTGACGCTGGGTGCCTCCAGTTTGCAAAACCGAGCGAAGAACACACATTTAGCTGGCGTGAAAATGTGTGTGGCTTTATGTCAAGTTTAGGTTTTATACATTGCGATGTAAGCGTGGAAATGGGCTTACACAACATTTTTGTGCGTACGCACTGTTGTATACAGGAGGCCATTTTAGAGGCACGCAAAGGGAATCACGGATAAATCAACGAAGCTCACTGTCCTCCTAGCAAAGAGAGTCAAACTAAAATGTTGCAGTTCACAGCGGATTGCCATTCTCGACCCCTGAATTTCTACAAAAGTCGACATCTGCCCTGAAAGAGTTAAAGCAGTGAATATCTTAAACTTCTGCCAGCACTGTGAGCCTGCAGTTAGAATGCTATATAAAACCACGTGTCTCTGTGTTGTAATGAGAGTTGACCTCCTTTAAAGATCTCAGGTAACAAAAGTGAGATTCGTGTTAATATGCAAATCACACTTTATCTTTGCATAAATTTCCATGTGACATTTTCACCTGCATTCTGTTTGACTTGGGCCGAAGGATCTTGTTAGCAGGACGAGAGAACACGGCTTGCTTGGTGCCTTCATATCTGCACAGCACTAGGAAATATTAGATGGGTTTGATAAATGCAACTGGACATTTGTCTGAGGGCTAAACCACAGAAATGGGTTATTATTTTGAAGGTACATCATGACCCGTGTCCTTTATTGAGCTCAGAATGGCACCTCCTGTGTAAACTGTATGGTTACGTGCCTGTGTATGCTGTCAATCTACGACACAGCCATGGGCTTTAAACCTGACAACCTGTGCAGATCGGCACAAAGCAATAAAGCCTCATGTTAAGGAAAAAAAATAAGTAAATAAAAAATTGTCATGGATCCCATCCTTTAGCTTCCACGCAAGCATCTTGCTTCAGAGGAGATGCCCCACTCCTTTCAGCTTTTTAACAGATGATGCAATGCTGCTTTGTGTAGACGTCTCCTGGCCCTACGAGATTTGTTGTCCTCAGGCAGTCTCTAACAGAATATGACTCATCTGTCTAAAAACAACTCTCAGCATCACATGCAGTACATTAAAGAAAGCAACTGGACGCCATTCAGCCTTTCACTTGTACTCTATAAAGGACTTTGGATGTGCCGAGACAGCTGCAGATTGAAATTATATATTTTTTTGTGTGCGTTTTGCTGGCGACTCTAGTTTTCTGTTTATTAATATTAAATAGCAGTACCTATGAAATTTTAAATTCAAATTGCTTGAGTTATAGGATTTATTTCTGTATATCGTGCACTGTGACCCTGTGAGGACTGGGATTAAAAGCAGTTTCAGGTAGCACAGGCCATAACTGAAGGTGCTTTGGCAGAGTTTTACCAGTTTAGGTGGGCAGTTGTCAACAGGGGCTACTATGAAAACCCCAGGTGTTTGTAGGTTTAATGGGAGAGAATGAAGAAGATGGTGGACACTGGAATATGAAGCCGAGATTCGATCATTACAAGAAATGACAGCAGTGAGGTCCGCTTCTGTATGTCCACTTCTGTATGGCCTCAGTGTTGATAGGTGTGACAAGTCATGTCACGGGGTGTTTTAATTGGTGAATTTATCATTTTTTTTTAAGTGCAGTTCCTGCTGGCCTAACCACCACACAGAAGAAACCCACACGTGAAGGCGTTGGAACGCTCGTGTTAATTGTGTAAAGAGCGAAACGTAATTAACGAGTGTCAGCTGGAGATGCCACAGTTCAAGTGCTACAGGAGGGCAAGAAAGAAGTGTGATTGATCAGGAGGAGGACAGATGGTGGGATTTAGACCTGTTTGAGACGCCATCGGTTCTTCTGAGTGGTGTAAGGGAGCAGGACCGGTGACTGTGGCAAGTTCCAGGTGGCAGCAGGATTGAAATCTGGTGTTTGACCCACAGCAGGAGGAGAATAGTGGCGAGTGGTCGCAGGCACGATGTGAGGGGCAGTGTCTAAAGCGTTACGGCATCGGTGAGGACACAGCTGGAAGAGGTTATTGAAGAGAAGAAAGGCGGTCATCTCGCTCTAGCAGTTACCGATGGAGATGCGAAAATCAGGATGCTGTGAACTGGCTGTAGGATCTATATATTTAAATATTATTATATTATTTATTTGATATTCATTGCATCACTTTGTTCATATTGGATCTTTCTGATTATTTTGCCCCGATTTGTGGACTTGGATTACAGGACTGGCTCTTTTATTGAGTAGCTATTTTTTTTTTTTTTTACAAAAAATGTTTCAAGATGGGGCCCTGCTGACTTCAACTGTAGATGTTATTGACCAGTGAAAGGAATACTTCGAGGATCTTCTCAATCCCACCAGCATGTCTTCCTTAGAGGAAGCAGAGTTGGAGGACTCCAGGAAATCCATAACAGGGGCCGAGGTCGCCGAGGTAGTTAAAAGCTCCGAGGCGGCAGGGCCCCTGGAGTGGACGAGGTTCACCCTGGGTTCCTCAAGGCTCTGGATGTTGTGGGGCTGTCCTAGTTGACACGTCTCTGCAACATTGCATGGACATCGGGGGCAGTGCCTCTGGATTGGCAAACCGGGGTGGTGGTTCCTCTTTTTAAGAGGGGTGACCGGAAGATGTGCTCCAACTATAGGGGGATCACACTTCTCAGCCTCCCCGGTAAGGTCTATTCAGGGGTGCTGGAGAAGAGAGTTCGGTCGATGGTCGAATCTCGGATTCAAGAGGAACAATGCGGATTCCATCCCGGCCGTGGAACACTGGACCAGCTCTACGCCCTGGCCAGGATCCTGGAGGGGGCATGGGAGTTTGCCCAACCAGTCCACATGTGTTTTGTGGATTTGGAGAAGGCATTTGACCGTGTCCCTCGAAGCATCCTGTGGGGTGTGCTCCAAGAGTACGGGGTACATGGCTCGTTGTTACGAGCCATTCAGTCCCTTTACAGGAGGAGCAGGAATTTGGTCCGCATTGCCGGTAATAAGTCGGACTCATTTCCTGCTGAGGTTGGACTCCGCCAGGGCTGCCCTTTGTCACCGATTCTGTTCATAAGCTACATGGACAGAATTTCTAGGCACAGCCAAGGAGGGGAGGGGAGGGGGTCTGGTTCGGTGACCTCAGAATCTCATCTCTGCTATTTGCGGATGACGTGGTTCTGTTGGCTTCATCAGACAGTGACCTCCAGCTCTCACTGGAGCGGTTCGCAGCCGAGTGCAAAGCAGCGGGGATGAGAGTCAGCTCCTCTAAATCCGAGGCCATGGTTCTCAGCCGGAAAAGGGTGGAATGCTCTCTCCGGGTTGGGAGCACAGTACTGCCTAAGGTGGAGGAGTTCAAGTATCTCGGGGTCTTGTTCACGAGTAAGGGAAGAATGGAGCGGGAGGTTGACAGACGGATCGGTTCGGCATCCGCAGTAATGGGGGCTCTGCAACGGTCCGTCGTGGTGAAGAGAGAGCTGAGCCAAAAGGCGAGGCTGTCGATTTACCTGTCGATTTACCAGTCGATCTACGTTCGTACCCTCACCTATGGCCATGAACTTTGGGTAGTGACCGAAAAAGCAAGATCGCAGATACAAGCAGCCGAAATGAGTTTTCTCCGCTGGGTGGCTGGACTTTCCCTTAGAGATAGGGTGAGGAGTTCGGTTATCCGGGAGAGACTCGGAGTAGAGTCGCTGCTCCTCCGCATTGAGAGGAGTCAGTTGAGGTGGTTCGGGCATCTGGTTAGGATGCCCCCTGGACGCCTCCTTGGGGGGTGTTCCGGGCATGCCCCACTGGGAGAAGGCCATGGGGCAGACCCAGGACACGTTGGAGGGATTATATCTACCGGCTGGCTGTGGAACGCCTCAGGGTCCTCCCAGAGGAGCTGGAGGAGGTGGCCGGGGAGAGGGAGGTCTGGGCTTCCCTGCTTAGGCTGCTGCCCCCACGACCCGACCTCAGATAAGCGGTGGATAATGGATGGATGGATGGACAAAAAATGTTACTCATTTTCTAAGACTTTAATGCAATTACTTTTGAATAAGGAGTTTTCACTCTTTCCTTTCAAACTGTTAGATAGATAGATACTTTATTAATCCCAAGGGGAAATTCACACCATGTTGAATATGTTGAATATTTATAGAGAATTGTGAAGGGTTGTTTTAAGTCTAGGCTTTCCCCTTGTGTGTCTTCTCATCTGGGTAAACAAATAAAAGCTAAAAGCAACAAGGCATGACCTCATTTTGGAAATCTGTGCTTGAAGCCTACAGGTAGGAAAACCCAAAGCTCGAATTTAGAGATTTCAACCTTGTTTTTGCAATTTGTTATATATAAAATCCTTTTCGCGTTTGAAATGGAAATTACGTATGACCACGCGATATGGAAATTACATATGAAACGTCTTTTCGCGTTTGAAACGGAAATTGCGTATGACCACGCGATATGGAAATTACGTATGACCACAGAACAAATTATAATACAGGAACTAAGCTCTTCGTTTGTGGACGCCATTTTTATATCGTCTTTACGAACTGTTATTTGTGTGAGAGTTATTTTACTGATATTAAAAAGAAGTAAACACAAACACGGCCACGTGACTGTCGCTGAAACTGCCACATTGTAACTTTTTTTTTAGTTGGCAGTACTTGATAGTAGAAGAGATGAGGAAAACAGCTTTGCGTCTTTCTACTTTTTAACTGCGCCGAGCTGTAAACAACGGGCCGGGCAGCGTCCTCTCTTCTCGCACTGTTTGTGACACTTCAAGTGCCCTGTCGGCTCCTGGGATAGTGGAAATCTTTGCGAATGAGTGTAATCGGCGCCATCGAAGCAGGACTCTGTTTGTCCCTTAAGGTGAGTTCGGGTCACTAAAACCCCGCAACATTCAAGGTTGCTTTTGTGATCAATTATTTTAAGAAGATGGAGAGTTTACATCTAATAAGATGTACATGGGATTTCTCAGTTTTTTCATTTTTAATAAATTTGCAAAAACTTCAAGTAAACTTTTTTCACGTTGTCATTATGGGGTCTTGTGTGCAGAATTCGGAGGAAAAAAATGAATTTAATCCATTTTGGAATAAGGCTGTAGCATAACAAAATATGGAAAAAGTGATGCGCTGTGAATTGTTTTTATGTGCCCTGTATTTTCTGAGTGTTTCCCCAGGAGGCGAGGCCACGTCTCCATTACTCAGCCCCAAGCTCTATAGTGGCTTATGGGTAAAATGCCAGTCCGTCACCATTCATTGAATGTGCTTTAGTGGAGTGTTGGTGTAAGTATTGTTTTTGCTACTGCTATTTGCTTTTTACATCTTTCTTAAAATTGATTTATTTTTTGCCTTATTGGCAACTTCTTTTGCACGCCATTGTAAGCATTTTTGTTATATTTTCTGACATTTGTGAGTAAAACCTCAATTTTAGAAAGATTCTTGTGGACTTGTCTCTAGTTTTTATAGTCCTCCCCTGGAGGGACATACTTTGAGCTTTCTGAGACTCTGCTATTATTTTTTAACTTTAAAAGCCTATTTATTCTCCATTTTGGGGCCTAGTCTGGCCTGAAGCCTACCCATCACGTAGAATCAGGCTGGCCTGGGTGAGGCCTATACTGGGGCTGGTAAGTCAGGTTTCTGGCCTGGTTATTGTTGGTCTTTCTGAAGGCCTCATCTAGTTTGTTATTTTGTGGTGCCAAAATAACAACAAAATGCATGGCCATGTACTGCATTACCCATAAGTCTTTATAGGGCCTGGAGGAGTCCTTCATCTGTGACGGACAGGTGGCTCCACCTCGTTGGGGAACTGCCTACAAAATACAGGGAACATAAAGACATTTAAAGAAATTGGTTTGTGAATATTTTTTAAACATAACAATAGCTATCATACTTCAACCTCCTTAGTGTTATGTTTAACTTTGGAAAAATGAGCCAAAATGGTTGAAATATTTTCAACAACAAAGTGTTATTATGAGCAACGGAAACCAGTAAATACCAAATATATCATCATAATCAAAGTAGGAAAGTCTGTCTAGTGTCCACAGCTCTAGATGCTGTAGCCTGACACATTCACGTGATTGGAGTCACCAGGTATATCATGGCAGTTTAGTCGTACAGCAGCGTATGCATTCATTTTCCTTTGGAGTAAAATATCATGTTCAGGTGAGGTACAGAACCTGTCCATCATTACGCAGTAAATACAGTGAAGCAAAGAGTCCAGCCGTGACACCATAGATGATATAGTGACGCAGCATTGCCTGTACTCACCATTCCACTTGGTGCGTCTACCAGATGTACCCAGAGCTTGATACGCACAGCATGTAGAACTTGACACCTGTACCCACAACAGACTTCCCTTGTAACCTTGTAAATATTTCTGATGATACACCTCCCAAAATGTGTAAAGCTTCAGTGGGGGGCGATTGGCTTCATCATCATCTTCATTATTAGAGAAGTGGAGGTGTTTATAAGAATAGAAAAAAATGACACTTATTCATTACTTCTGCGAAAATGGATATCAGCAACAACCGGTTTGTGGACCAGTACTGTTTCTGCACTGGTTTACAAATGATACCCTACATTATCAGGAGACCAAAAAAATGTCCACATGTCATCTGTAGTGAAAGGTTGCCAGAGACTGAGATGAGGAAATGGTTTGCTTTGGTTTCTCTGACACCATTTGGAAGACTATCTTCTCCACCAGTCTTATCAACAAACAGTCTAAAATTATCCACATGATCATAACCTACAGGCACCCTTAGACAGGGGATACCATTGCTCCTCCACATTTCACAATTATGGGTATCAGTAGTAGTATCAAGCCAACACCAGACATGAACATCATGAAACTTGGTAGGATGGAATCTATTAAGCAGGTGTTATTTTCAATGTCAGTGTCAATGGCTGAGGACCAATTCACATCATCCTCAGTATCACTCGATTCAATGGAAATGGCTCAATTTCATTTTTTTCTGAAACCGGCATTTCCTCTTTTCGCTTGCATGAGTCACCATAGAGTTACCACAAAGTTTCGGAATACATGATGTTTTTTGCAGCATGATGTTATTTCATCCATTAGATGGCAGCAGAATGCAGCCCTGAGAGTTATTCAGGCTTAACACTGTATAGCTGATCGTTACACGTCACCCAATGTTTGACTCGAGCTTGAGCACAATAACGTAGAAGTTAAGTATATTCACTGAATGATAAATCAACAGAGCTATATTAACAGAAATAACCATATTAACATTAGAATCCTTGAAGCCTACGAAAAAACTCATAATCCTGGGCCACCTTAAATTCCTTCGCACCTCTCCTCATCAGTACAACAAATAGTTCTGAGCAGGCACCAGCCACAGCACCAACTTGTGAAAAGAATGGAGATTATAATAATAATTCATTACATTTATATAACGCTTTTCTCAGTACTCAAAGCGCTATCCACACAGGGAGGAACCGGGAAGCGAACCCACAATCTTCCACAGTCTCCTTACTGCAAAGCAGCAGCACTACCACTGCACCACCTGTGAGAACAAAAGGGAGTTATGCAGGATCGAACTCATGACCTTTTGTTTCCCAGTCAGCAACTGATACTGTTGCGCCACAGCGGCAGTCATATAAAGATAAATGGCATTAGCTCAGAGAAGGAGAGGCAAGTTCATTGTAGCAGGTGAACGTCACTGAGAGAATAAGACTGAATAACAAAAAAACAAGCGCTAACCTTTAAGTAGCCAAAATTTACCGGGTATTATAGATTCAAATCAAATGTTTGTTATTATATTAGAGTCATAATAATAGCAGCTCACTACTCAAAACGCGGAGCCCCCGGATTCAAACCCGCAACCTTTTGGTTATAAGGCAGCAGTTCTTATATCTGTGCCATCCATGAATACGTATTGACTTTATGTCGATTGACATTTCAGCTTTGGTTTGTAACTCATTGACAGCTACATATAAACTGAATGATTTTGTTTCTATGGTTATATTCTTGAATAAAAGCGCACGCGTTTATTTGTTGTTTGGACTAAAGTCTGCACACATTATACACTTCACGTCATTTTTACTATAACATGGAAAAAGTTTCTGTTTTAGTTATGTGTTCAGCATTTCTTGCCTCGCATTTCATGTCATCCTACACTTACCCAGATCTGTAGACACGGAACACACATGTATTCCAAATAAAAATACATAAATTTACCCAATACAACTCCAGGCACCTCACACCCGGATAAACAAGACAGGGAGAAGTTTGCGACTGACTTCAGCTCTGTCTTGTGGGATAGCAAGCTGCTTGTGCTGATCGACACATTTACAAAACAAAAGTCATTAATGGAGAGGTGCAAAGGAATTTAAAGTGGCCCGGGATTACATTTATAGGAAAAGTTTGGGACCCCCCCCCCCCCCCCCCCTCACAGCCTGCATAATAATTGACTCTCCTTTCAACCAAAAAGATAACCATGGTATGTCTTTCATTTCCTAGTAACATCTGAGTACTGCGGTGTTTTCTGAACAAAGATTTTTAGTGACGCAGTATTTAGTTGTATGAAATTAAATCAAATGTGAAAAACTGGCTGTGCACAAATGTGGGTCCCCTTGTCATTGTGCTGATTTGAATGCCTGTCACTGCTCAATGCTGATTACTTGCAACACCAAATTGGTTGGATGAGCTTGTTAAGCCTTGAACTTCATAGACAGGTGTGTCCAATCAGGAGATAAAGGTATTTAAGGTGGTCAATTACAAGTTGTGATTCCTTCCCTTTGAGTCTCCTCTGAAGAGGGACAGCATGGGATCCTCAAAGCAACTCTCCAAATATCTGAAAACAAAG
The DNA here is from genome assembly GCF_900747795.2 of Erpetoichthys calabaricus. NCBI lineage: Eukaryota > Metazoa > Chordata > Cladistia > Polypteriformes > Polypteridae > Erpetoichthys > Erpetoichthys calabaricus. The sequence continues at coordinate 9,591,399 of NC_041399.2, read as the reverse complement.
ATGGTTGAGTCTCCTGGTTTAGGGGAAGGCTACAAAAAGCCATCTCAGAGGTTTAAACTGTCAGTTTCAACTGTAAGGAATGGAATCAGGAAATGGAAGGCCACAGGCACAGTTGCTGTTAAACTCAGCAGGTCAGGCAGGCCAAGAAAAATACAGAAGTGGCATATGAGTAGGATTGTGAGAATGGTGACAGACAACCCACACATCACCTCCAAAGACCTGCAAGAACATCTCGCTGCAGATGGTGTATCTGTACATCGTTCTACAATTCAGCGCAATTTGCACAAAGAACATCTGTATGGCAGGGTGATGAGAAAGAAGCCCTTTCTGCACTCACGCCACAAACAGAGTCGCTTGTTTTATGCCAATGCTCATTTAGACAAGCCAGATTCATTTTGGAACAAAGTGCTTTGGACTGATGAGACACAAATTGAGTTATTTGGTCAGAACAAAAAGCACTTTGCATGGCGGAAGGAGAACACCACATTCCAAGAAAAACACCTGCTACCTGCTGTCACATTTGGTGGAGGTTCCATCATGCTGTGGGGCTGTGTGACTAGTTCAGGGACTGGGGCCCTTGTTAAAGTCAAGGGTCAGATGAATTCAACCCAATATCAACAAATTCTTCAGGATAATGTTCAAGCATTAGTAACAAAGTTGAAGTTACCCAGAGGTTGGATATTCCAACAAGACAATGATCCAAAACACAGTTGGAAATCTATAAAGGCATTCATGCAGAGGGAGAAGTACAATGTTCTGGAATGGCCGTCACAGTCCCCTGACTTGAATATCATCGAAAATCTATGGGATGATTTGAAGCAGACTGTCCATGCTCGGCAGTCATCAAATGTAACTGAACTGTGTCTGGAACCGGATGATGTTCTACGGACTTTGAGGAGAATTAATCCAAGGAAAGCTGCGGGACCAGACCAGATACCAGGTTGTGTACTCAAAGGATGTGCGGAGCAGCTGACACATGTCCTTACGGATATATTTAACATCTCTCTGTGTCAAGCTGTTGTGCCATCTTGCTTTAAAACCTCAGAAATCATCCCAGTTCCGAAAAAACCCATAGTCACAATCATGAATGATTATCGCCCTGTAGCCTTAACAGCAATAGTGACGAAATGTTTCGAGAGGCTGATCAAGGACCACATTACTTCTGTCCTACCCTCCTCTTTTGACCCACTCCAATTCGCCTACCGCTCCAACCGTGCCACAGAGGATGCCATATCTATTGCACTCCATTTTTCATTGGAACATCTGGAGAATAGAGACGCTATGGTCCGCATGTTGTTTGTTGATTTTAGTTCGGCTTTTAATACCATCATCCCTCAGAATTTGATCAGCAAACTGGGCCCATTGGGACTGGGCATACCTCTGCAAAACTGGATATTGGACTTTCTAATGGATAGGCCACAGTACGTACGGGTAGGAAAGAATAAATCAGATACCATCTCCTTGACCACAGGTTCTCCACAGGGGTGTGTTCTAAGTCCCCTCCTCTTCACGCTCATGACCCACGATTGTTGTGCCAAGTTCAGCACAAACCAAATTATTAAGTATGCGGACGACACAACAGTGGTGGGTCTCATTCGAGGTGACGGGGAAGGGGATTACAGAGAGGAGGTGAAGTCATTTGTGGAATGGTGTGATAAAAACAATCTGATACTGAATGTCGAAAAAACAAAAGAACTGGTGATCGACTTCAGGAAGAAACAGCTGATACACATCCCGGTCTACATTAAGAACATTGCTGTGGAAATTGTGCAGTCTACTAAGTTCCTGGGAGTTAATGTGACGAACAACCTCACCTGGGGCCTCATGTATAAACGGTGCGTATGCACAGAAATGTTGCGTACGAACCTTTCCACGCTCAAATCGCGATGTATAAAACCTAAACTTGGCATAAAGCCACGCACATTTCCACGGTAACTCATTCCTTGGCGTACGCAATTTATCCGCCCGGTTTTGCAGACTGGTGGCACCCAGTGTCAAAGCAGTGCTACTGTTCCTGTGTGATCACTCTTTCTTTCTTAAATCCACATTCCTGGCGCGGCTTTATAAATACACTGAAATTAACTGCATATTGTTTATTAGTGTAATGCATCGGATTGTAATTAACCTGTAGCAATATAATGGTCCAGGGAATAGCCATAGTGTTCCAAATACCATAACTGCTTTAGCGTTGTAACTCTCACTGCATCTTCTTTCAGCTGATCCCGTTAAGGGTTGCCACAGCAGATCATCTTTTTCCACATTACTCTCACTGCACCACTCGGAGTATTTATATCACTGTATCTGAGTGGGAAATCACAGCAGCAGCTGATTGGAAAGAGAATTATCGGTACACAGCATGAAGCAGATGCTGCCTGAGCCACAGCAAACGCTTTAGTCCCTGTACGGACTTCGCGGTTTAGAAACAGTTTCATCCCAAGAACTCTAAACACACTAAATCAGTCCATCAAGTGCTCCTTGTAGAAATATTTGGACTTATAAGTACAATTACCCCACTGTAAACTTGCACTACAGTTATAATATTGCACAACCTGCGCCACTTTATAAAGCGCGTATTTACATGTGATGACGGTGTTCATTTCTAAGACGAAATGCAGCAAAACATGTTGATTATATTATACAGATAAAACTAACTTCATTTAAATAATCTGTATTGTTAATAATTAAACATGTGAGGACACGTTTTGCCGCAGCGCTAGCTAGTTCAGTAATTGTTCCTGCCTTGCGCTGTATTATTGCTGGTGCCGACGCGACACTGGAAAGATAGACGGATATAATAATTAAACACGTACTACTAAGATATTTCAATGTTCCTTAAAAGTTTTGAAGAATCGGCGTTCTAAGCTTACAGATGGCTTCACGTCTATTACATAGCTTATTGTGTGGCGATTGAGTTTTTGGAGAAAGAAAAGTAAGGACAGGAATTGGAGGTTAGTACGTTTGAAAGAGACAGTACTGCTGTGATAAATTATTTAATTGAAGGTTGCGCATGGCGCAGCAAGCCTCTTGCGTGAGACATGAACAAGCACTGCGCCACCGTGTTCCCATATTTAATAACATGCTTTCATTCCTATCATCATGAAAAAGATATCACGTATACATCTCAGTATTTTAATTATTCAGAGAGCTGTAATATCACGAATGTAATGGATTATGTGTCCTGTCGGAGAAAGAGAAAGCCCGTTTAAAAAGCAGGTAGTGATTCACACACATAGAGCACATAGAAGATCAAATACAGAACAAAGCATTTAACATGCCACTTTAGTTACAATAGGATTTGAGAAACTAGTAAATTAAACGATTTTAAGATGAAGTTTATGATGTTCTACTTTAATGGCAAAATAAACTACGTGATTAAAGTGGAAATTTCGAGATTAAAGTTGACATTTCGTGCTTTTTTCCCCACTGTGTGCCTTTTTTTTGTCTGTACCCTGATAAGCTTTCATATGACACTCAGACGGTGGGCTACGACTCACTTTTTCACGGCGACTTTGATATGTGATTTCTTTTTTATTTCAGGCACTGTGCGACTTTGTGAAGTTGAGCCTTCGAGTTTCTCCGACACTCTGTCACTCGATCAGCTTCCTTTTGTTGATTATACCACTGTTTAAACCAACAAATAGTACGTTTTTCATTTGCCTCCACTTGGTATTCGCTGAAATTCTTATATTTTCTCCCGTGCTTTTCCCATTGTCTTTTCACAGAAGGCTATTTATATTGATTTGCATATTCAAAGAGGCATAATTCTGGGAGGAGTTGGGGCGGGACAGAAGGCGCGTGCACGTGCGTTACTTTTCACGCAAATCGGGATTTATGTAGTAGAAGAACGTGAAAGTATGCGTGCGCACAGATTCCTGCATCTGGATTTTTCTGTGCGTACGCACAATCCCGCTTTTGTGCTTACGCCATGTTATAGTGTGAGTTCTACGCACGGCGTTATACATGAGGCCCCTGGTCCCTGCACACCTCCTCCATCATCAAGAAAGCTCACCAGCGCTTGATCTTTCTGCGGAGGCTAAAGAGGGCCCATCTCAGTAAGTCAGTCCTCACCACTTTTTACAGAGGGACCATAGAGAGCGTGCTAACCAGCAGCAGGTCTCTGTGGCAGGAGAGCTGCAGCGCTTCGGAATGGAAAGCACTGAGGAAAGTGGTGAGGGCTGCGGAGAGGATCATTTGAGCCCCGTTGCCAAATGTACAAGATTTGGCAAAACAACGCTGTCTGGCCAGAGCTGTGCGGATTTCTAGAGACCCTACTTATGCTGCCTCTGAACTCTTTTCCCTCATGCCCTCAAGCAGAAGGTACTGCAGCCAGAAATGTAGAACTACCAGGTTTAAAAACAGTTTTTTTTCCTACTGCCGTTCGTCTTTTAAATGAAGCATTTTAGTATTTTATGTAGGCTGATTTTAACTATGTGTTTTTATTAATGTCTTGTGCATCGTATTTTCGTTCTGCAGCACATCTTGGATGTTCTGCTAAATGACAAATAAAATTGAATTGAACTGGAGAGATTTTGTATGAAGAATGGTCAACAATACCTCTATCTAGAATTAGACACTCTTCACAGGCTATAGGAGGACAGCGTCTAGAGGCTGTTAGATTAGCAAAAGGAGGCTCAACTAAGTATTGATGTCATATCTCTGTTGTGGTGCCCACATTTATGCACCTGTCTAATTTTGTTATGATGCAAATTGCATATTTTCTGTTAATCCAATAAACTTAATGTCACTGCTGAAATCCTACTGTTTCCATAAGGCATGTCAGATATTAAAAGGAAGTTGCTACTTTGAAAGCTCAGCCAATGAGAAACAAAAATCCAAAGAATTAAGAGGGGTTCCCAAACATTTTCATATGACTCTACAAGTTTTTTTCTATAGGCTTCAGGGATTCTAAAGTTAAATAATTTTAACTGACAAAAACATGAGTAGATTAAGACAAAAAAAGGTACATAACTATAAAATCGGGGAAGGCACCCGAGGCAAAACAAGAGTAGTCAGCAGGATTTTCACTGTTGGTGGCTGGAGTACAGCACAGTGGCACCACTGCCCAGACAGGGGGTGGCCTGTAGGCACAAGTCTAAAATGTCACTGTGCTCTGTGCAAAATATATTTTATAGAACCTGATTTTACTCACACGCGATGCAGCACACACATAGCCAGATTAAGCACAGAAGCTGACACAGAGAACTGCCAGGCAAGCAACGTGACAAAAAGATGGACCAGGACAAATGGAAATTGTGTGCAGTCAGACTTTAAGATGCTGTAACTGTGTGCTATTTCTGTCTGTTAAGTCAGCGCAAAATTGTGTCCTGGTTTGGAGAGCATTGTTGCCTCGTTTGGAATTGCATGTTGGTCTGAGGGGCCCTGGACATGGAGAAACAGTATAAAGCCTTGGAACATCGCCTGGCCCACCTTTGATACCAATGAACGGATGGAAGACATCGCCACCTGTTCCTGAGAATGCCTTCCACATTTGCACTGACGACACCGACCGACTCCACTCCTTGGGCCCCCCACTCCAGGACCAGATCTTGTCACTGGCTTCATTCATCTGCAGTGTAAGCCAACATTAAACAAAGCTAAGTTATTTCTTCTACGTGATTTCTTACCGCCGTATCCCTAGGGACGAGTATCGTCTTTTATCCATATTACTAACCGAGAATGGTAAACCGAATGGCATGGACGCAGGGACACGGCGATGGGACCATGAGACATACTGCGCAGGCGCGTACAGCGCGTGTCTCATAAACCGCACGCAAAGTCTTATCCACCGTGCACGAAGGAGTCACAGCCCAAAAACGAAAGAGCTCAACTGACGTGAATGAGTAATGAAGCAACAATGCGCCCATGGCTAACGACTACCGACACAGCCACACAAATAAGAGGACTCTGCGCTGCAGCCCAGATTCAAACGGAAGAGGCTACGGATGCCCCACGGGTCCATAAAGTACAGAAGGTGCAGGCTTCACCGCCATATTGTGAGTGGCACCACTGCGGAGTGAAGTAGACGCGCATCTGAAACTGAGGAAGCAAAGCAGGCACGGGTTCACAACGAATGAGCTCGACTGACGGATATACAAACAATGTATTTCAGGATACCCAACGCCGGGGGTAGGCGAGCGAAGCGAGCAGGGGGCGGAGCCCCCTTGTTTTATATATCTCTATAGATTCGGGTTAAGTAACACAAGCAAACTCATTCCCAGTGAGTTCCCCCTGTCAGACACATGGCTGAGTGGCAGAGAGAGAGCGCAGCTGAATGCCACCATAAAGGGCACTGCTTGCAGTGCTTAGAGAAGAAGTCCCCGCAGGCACAAGCGTAGGAGTCCTCCTATTGTGATTCCACCACAAAACACTGTCCTTGGAAAGGGAACCTGATAATGTAGGTCTTTTCAAAGTTTGCTCACTTTCATACAGTCCATTGTATTGTTTTGTTCACAATATGCCAAGCACAATATGATCAGTTACTACTCAGAGAAAACAGTGCATTTATTTCATTAAATTTCTAATTTTACATTAGCTTTTGTTTTGTTTTGTTTTTTTGAATTCAGCTAGCGCTTTTATGAATCACAGCCACACTTCAACAATGTGAGCACTTTTTTATTTATTTATTTATTTTTTTAAGTAAAGTAGCTCACTCGGGGTCATACATTTAGGAATGACAGGTGAATGGCAGCCATATGGACACACAGGCACTTGTCTTTTTATTAAGTTGGATAAAATCAGGAATCTTCACACATGATCTTGGAGGAATGCATTGCATTTTTCATTCCAACAAATGGCACATCACAAACACATACCAAATGACATATAATAGAGACATAGCCCTGCCCAGACACACAGAGACTTGTTCCATTACTAAGGCTGGTGTGGTGGGCGGCCGGGTTCCCTTCTACACGTTTTGGGGGAGCAATCATGGACTGCTCAATACCTCCCCCGGGACGCTTGGTGGCAGACTCCCTGGCTGAGGATAGTGCCTCAGTTTCCCGCAGGGCTCCATGGGAGATGGAGTCCTCCACAGCCCTGTTAGGATTTGGGGTGGCTGCCAGGGGGTGCTGCATGAGTCCCTGAGCCAGCCTGGACAACTCTACAGCCCTGCCCGGAAGTGCAATCAGAAGCAGGTGATCAAGCACCTGGAGCACTTCCGGGTGGGCTATTAAAAGGGCCAGCGACCACCACTCAGGAGCCAGAATCTGAAGGAAGAGGACGAGGTTCCCAGGGAGGAGTGGTGGTGTCAAACGGGAGTGTATTTGTGGTTTTGATAAGTGCTTTTGGGACTGTGTTGTGGCTGGGGGGTTCACAGGGAAGACGTGCCCTCCAGCTGAAGAAAAATAAAAGTGTGTTTTTTACACGTACCTCTGAGTGAGTCTGTGCCGGGTCAGGCGCTATATAGTGCCTTTATCACAGTGGATAAGCCAATTTCTGTCCATCCAGTAGTTTGTCTCTGCTGAACATATTAAACGTTAACATTTATAATGCACTATGTATTGGAATATCTTTTAGTAATGTAATAACTTTCATACAGTCCATTGTATTGTCTTGTGCACAATATTCAAAAGACAATATCAGCAGTTACTACTTGGAGAAAACAGCACCTTTATTTTATTATCCTTCTGATTTTAAATTAGCCTTTTGTTTTTTTCTAATTGAGCTAGTGCTTTTATGGATCACAGCCACACTTCAACAATGTGAGCACTTTTTAAGTTAAGTAGCCCACTCAGGGTCATACATTTAGTCAATAGTGGGACTTGAACCGGTGACCGTGGGCTGCATGGGTAAATCGTACAGTCATTGGGCTACAGTGTCTAAAACAAAGGCTACTTGGGCCCATTTCAGTTCATATTTAGTCATGTCTTTAACGGAATCAAGAGGTGTATTGTCTTTGAGGGTTGCTGTACAAAGAAGGCTATTGAAAATAGAAATGAAAAGGCTGTAAAAGCCTGCTAGAATAAACGACATCAAAATGAAGAAAAAGACTTTTTTCAAGAAAAGATGATTTAACGTAAGGAAGATTAGTGTTCACAATCACAAAACTCGCTGTGACAACCCCAATTCCAAAAACATCGGGACAGTAAGGAAAAAGATAATAAAAAACAAGAAGGAGAGATCTATAAAATTTACTTGGAATTGTTTTCATTCAACAAGAGTAGCGTAAAGATGAGCGATTTCACGTTTTCACCTTATCAACTTGTTTTTTGAAGATACTTTGCCCCCTGCTCGCTTCTCTCGCCAACCCCCAGGCCGGCGTTATGCGCTAGCCACTTCACGGATCTGCCGCTCGTGTATGGGGAATCAGATGTACAATTTAAACAGATTGTTATTTTCATGGAATTGTTACATACGCATAATAGAACTAACTATTTTACATTACAGCGAGTAATTAACAATAGTAAAAAATAGTAAAACGTAATAAGTTGAAAGAAAATTGTGTTTCGTGTTGTGATAGAGGTATTCGTTGAGTTATACGTTTTTGATCTGTTTGGCTTTGAAATTAACACGCAAATACGTTTTAAACTTACACTTTTACTGTAAAACTGCAGTAAAAGCTAATTTTTTAAATTATCTTTTCATCAATATCGCATTGAATTTTGATTTAGTCTTAATGTTTGCAGTGCGCCATAAATAAGCATGTAGTAATAAAATGCAAAACATTTTTCATTCCAACAGATGGTACTTTACAAACATTAACACTGCTTTTACTTATCCCATACCAAAGAGAAACATTGCAGAGACATAGCAACTGAACAGACACACCACTACACAGACACTTGTCCTTTCATTAATGTGTATTAACTGATTTCTTTCCACCCAATCTGTCTGTTGGATGTATTCAATGTTAACATTTATAATGCACAGTGTATTGGAATATATTTTTGTAATGCATGTTGTAATAAATTGCATTGCATTCCAACAGATGTGTAATTCACAAACATTAACACTGCTTTTACAGATCACATAAGAAATGGCATATAATTGAGACATAGCCCTGGATAGACACACAGACACTTATCCTTTCATTAAGGTGGATAAGCTGATTTCTGTCCATCCAAGTGGTTACTCTCTTTTAGACTTATTCAGCGTTAAGGTTTGCAGTGCAGCATATATACAAGAATGTATTTTGTAATGCATGTATTAATAAAATGCAAAACATTTTTCATTCCAACAGATGGTACTTTACAAACTTTAACACTGCTTTTACGAATCCCATACCAAAGAGAAACATAGCAGAGACATAGCAACATAGCAACTGAACAGACACCAATACACATATGCTTGTCCTTTTATAAAGGTGTATGAGCTGATTTCTGTCCACCTAATCTGTCTGTTGGATGTATTCAATGTTAACATTTATAATGCACCGTGTATTGGAATATATTTTGGTAATGCATGTTGTAATAAATTGCATTGCATTCCAACAGATGGTAATTCACAAACATTAACATTGCTTTTACAGATCACATAAGAAATGGCATACAGTTGTGCTTGAAAGTTGAAATTCTAAAGGGTTCACAAACTTTCAAGTGCAACTGTATAGTTGAGACATAGCCCTGGATAGACACACAGACACTTATCCTTTCATTAAGGTGGATAAGCTGATTTCTGTCCATCCAAGCAGTTGCTCTCTTTTGGACATATTCATTCTTAATGTTTGCAGTGCAGCATATATATAAGAATGCATTTTGTAATGCATTCAGTAGTAAAATGCAAAACATTTTTCATTTTAACAGATGGTACTTTACAAAAATTAACACTGCTTTTACTAATGCCATACCAAAGATAAACATAACAGAGACATAGCAACTGAACGGACACACCAATACACAGACACCATCCATCCATTATCCAACCCGCTATATCCTAACTACAGGGTCACAGGGGTCTGCTGGAGCCAATCCCAGCCAACACAGGGCGCAAGGCAGGAAACAAACCTTGGGCAGGGTGCCAGCCCACCATAGGGCACACACACCCACAGACCAAGCACACACTAGGGACAATTTAGGATCGCCAATGCACCTAACCTGCATGTCTTTGGACTGTGGGAGGAAACCAATGGAGACACGGGGAGAACATGCAAACTCCATGCAGGGAGGACCCGGGAAACAAACCCGGGTCTCCTTACTGTGAGGCAGCAGTGCCACCCACAGCGCCACCGTGCCGCCCCATACACAGACACATGATCTTTTATTAAGGTGGATAAGATGATTTCTGTCTGCCCAATAGTTACACTCTGTTAGGCATATTCAGCATTAACATTTCCAGTGCACCATCTACTGAAATGAATTTTGCAATGTATATAGTATTAAAATGCACTGCATTTTTCATTCCAACAGGTGGCGCATTACAAACATTAGCACTGCTTTTACGTATGACATACTAAATGGCATATGACAGAGACATGGCTCTGGACAGACACACAGATATATTTGCATACACACACACACACACACACGCACACACACACACATACACTTGTCATATTATGAAGGTGAATTGATTCCTGCAACACATTCCAAAAAAAAAAAAATAATGTGATGTGAAGGCAATCGTATTTTAGTATATAAGGAGGCATCACACAATGCCAAGTACTTTAAGAGCAGGGATTGGTCAAGGGTCACCAATCTGACAACAGCTCCGTCAGCAAATCCAGGTAGGACTTTGGGCATTTGAGGCTCCTTAATTAAAAGATTCAAGTAATCCGGTCACATGTACATATATAAAGTGCAAAGCCGTAGCACTTCTGAATGTGCGTGCCTTGCATTTTGTGTTTTTAATGCTCAGGTTTCAACCTGCCGTTTTGTGTATTGGACGCTTGCCTGTCCACCAAATACTTGCCAGTCTCATTCTTAAAGAAAGACCACCATCTCAGGGTCATTTTGAAGAAAAAAAAATAGAAAATAATTCTGACTTGTTAACTTACATCACAAATATAAAAGAGCAAGGGGTCGAACATTGTTCTGACTTGTAGAGATATAAGAGCAAAGTCAAAAAGGGGACAATAGGAAAAATAAAATCTGGACGTCAACGTCAGTAGTCTTTGTGCTCCAGGAACCAAATCACCCAAACTATTTGATAACATTTCAGTGATTATTTACTGCTCTGATGCTGATGTTTCTGAATATAAAATATGTCATTACAATAGCAATTGACGTAAAGAATTCATAATTAATTGCAGAATTACGGTATTTGAGGGTTCCTCTCGAGTATCTCTTTCTCTTGCCTGATTTGGCTCAAAAACTAATCGGCACATCGTCATCTCATAACAGGCTGAAGTTTCGAGTATTTTTCCCATCCTGCCTTTTGAAGCTCTACACTAGTGCTGCTGCTTTGCAGTAAGGAGACTGTGGAAGATTGTGGATTCGCTTCCCAGTTCCTCCCTGTGTGGATAGCGCTTTGAGTACTGAGAAAAGCGCTATATAGATGTAATGAATTATTATTATTATTACACTGTCCTCAAGAAACTGTGACACACAGCCAGACAGACACACCCATCATTGAGATAATCGATGTTTTTGGTATCGGGGGACCCTAAAAGGTCGAGATCCGTCAAAAACTGCCAGGCTGAAATTTTTAACAAATCTAAAGGTTTCGCTCCTCTCCCATAGATGATAGGTGGGCAAAAAAATCAAGGGATCTAAACAACTCCATCACCAAAACCAAAATGTCAACCATCCATTATCCAACCTGCTATATCCTAACTACACGGTCACAGGGGTCTGCTGGAGCCAATCCCAGCCAACACAGGGCACATGGCAGGAAACAAACCCCGGGCAGGGCGTGCACACACACACACACACCAGTCACACACTAGGGACAATTTAGAGTCTCCAATCCACCTAACCTGCATGTCTTTGGACTGTGGGAGGAAACCCACGCAGACACGAAGAGAACATGCAAACTCCCAACCAAATATCAAAGACTTAATTAGTCAGTCACAAAACCAAAGGTTCAAGAAGTACAGGCTGATTTAAATTGTAAAGGAAATCCACAATCTTGGAAACTGGTAACAACGTGGTGGTGGCCTTTAAGGAATATCCCACATAAAAATGATTTTGTTTATTTTTGTAGATGTTACTTACCCTCTGTAGTTTGTAGTGAAACACCATCCTGTGCTCTTGGATCTTGAAGAGGATCCTTAAAAAAACGTATTGTCAGCAGCTGCCCAAAGTCCCTTGCAGAAGGTTGCTGCTGCTTGTGGATCAACCTCGTTCTCAAAGCAGTTGCTGAGATAGTAGCTTTAGCCATTATCACCAGCAAACACCACCACCAGAAGAAGAAGATCATCTGCTTCGTCAAGGCTGGACAAAAGCTCCCCCATTGGCCAAGACCAGCAGCAGGCCTCATCACCTCATCGCAATTGAGTGTAGATTTGGACAACCAGCTAAGGCAGGGGTGTCCAGCTTTGGGCTTGGTGGGCCACAGTGGCTGCAGGTTTTCCTAATCAGCGATCAGTTTACACTGCTAATGAACTCCTTTCCCCTTCATTTTCTTGGCCCTGTTTTAATGTATTCAGCCCTCTGAATTGATTCGTTTCGTCATTAAATGGCAGCCAAACAGAAATGAGATGTGAAACGAGCCGACAGATGACCAGCTAAATTGGAAGGTCAAATGCCAGCCAGTTTCACTCCAACCCGATTCTTGCTGTTCATTAAATCCATTATTGAATATCAGGACTTGTTGCTGCTCTCATTCGGCCACAGCAGATTGATAATTTTCTGTTTTTTCTAAGACCACCGTCAAGATGTTCTAGTGACCTGAGCAGACCAACATGAGCGAGACCTTCACCTCTCTTTATTTTCAGTTTAAGCTGGTCATGTGGTGGCTTGTTTTGTGTCTCATTATTGATTGATTGATTGGCAGGGGTCTGAGTCACGTCAATTAAAACAAAGGCAAAACAAGTTAATCAGCAGAAAAAACAGCTCACTGATCAAGAAGATGGTAAGAATGAAAATCTGCAGCCACTGCGTCCCACCAGGAGTGGAGTTGGACACCCCCTGAGTTAAGGCTTCCTGAACACACGGTGATAACAACACTCCATCCAAACACGGTCATGTTCTTGAACTCCACCAAAACAGCTGATCATGTTAGAACTCGCCATAAGGAGAGAGAAAGCCCACCAAGTACCAGAAGCTGCGTAGAGCAATGTGTGAGACAGGACTGGAACACTCTCTGTGAGGGCTTTGGAGGCCAATTGCTAATTGAAATGATGATCTATTGGGGTAAGGTGGGTCTGGCAAAGAAGAAGGCCATCAGGTTAATCAGTGTTGCTGCATAAAGAGCCACTTTATGGCGCAGGCCAAAGAGGGAGGCCGCGTGGTTGACTGCTGCTGGGAGGGAAGCTGGAGATCGAGCACTCCTGGCTGGGTCACCTGGATAAGGGTCATACCGAGGACATCTAAGTTACATCACCCAGGAGGGGTCCCAGTGCATCCAAGAGATGTATTGAGAAAGTAAGTTCAGAAATAAATGGGAGAGGACAAGGGAGGATCATGGAGTGCAAATCTGTTCCTGTCCATAAAATATATGGATACAGTTCTCAGACTCTACAATAAACCGTATATACTCGTGTATAAGTCGGGTCTTGAAACCCAAAAAATCGATCATAAAATCAGACCCCGACTTATACGCTTGTTCAAAAATGCGACACTTATTTTTTTTTTGGGTTTGGAGACAAAGTCAGAGAGGCGAGATTGCGTTGGTTTGGACATGTGCAGAGGAGAGATGCTGGGTATAATGAGAGAAGGGTGCTAAGGATAGAGCTGTCAGGGAAGAGGAGAAGAGAAAGGTCTAAGAGGAGGTTTATGGATGTGGTGAGAGAGGACATGCAGGTGATGGGTGTGACAGAGCAAGATGATGAGGACAGAAAGATATGGAAGAAGATGATCCGCTGTGGCAACCCCTAATGGGAGCAGTTGAAAGAAGACATCTTCTTCTCTCCTCCAATCTCGCATCAGTTTCTCAGACGCATTGAATTTTGTTGCAGCAGCGGAGTTACCAATTTCTTTCGCCACTTCAATGATGTTTAATTTAAAACCAGCTTCATATTTCCTTCTGATCAAACGCTCCATCGTAGATAAGGGAAGCTCTTACGATAAAGGTGTATGAGGGTGTGAGATACAAAAATACCAAAACAGTGCAAACGTCACTTCAGAATAGTGCGGGCATCACCGTGTGGTCATGTAGGCATAATACATAGAAAAAAAAGTCTGTGTGCTCCCTGGTGACTCTCTGAGGTGGCCGTTAGCATATCAGGATCCCTGGGACCAATAGTGCGAGTTTTCCGCATTCGATTTATACGACCGACATTATAAAATACCAGAAATTATACGGTAAAATCAAGTCCCGACTTACCATGCAGGATTACTTATCCTCGAGTATATACGGTAATTCACTCACGAGCATTATAGCTAAGTACCAAGTTTCATTATTAGCAATTAGGAACAAAAACCTGAAAACCCCTGTGGTCCTCCAAGATCACTACTGAAAATCCCTGCTTTTATCCACGTTAATCATGAAGCGCAAATCTGTTTCCATCCACAAAACAAATGGATGAAGTTCTAGGAAATGGAGACTCTACAATTATGAATAAAAATTTGTCTTGGATTAATTAATGTGCTAACAAGCAATGCAGTTATGTACCAAGATTTATTATTAGCAAGGAGTGTCTTCTAATTAGGAAGCAAGTTGAAACAAAAACCTGCAGCCACTGTGGTCCTCCAGAAATAAGAGTGAAAATCCATCCATCCATCCATCCATTTTCCAACCCACTGAATCCGAACACAGGGTCACTGGGGTCTGCTGGAGCCAATCCCAGCCAACACAGGGCACAAGGCAGGAACCAATCCCGGGCAGGGTGCCAACCCACCGCAGGACACACACAAACACACCCAGCACACACTAGGGCCAATTTAGAATCGCCAATCCACCTAACCTGCATGTCTTTGGACTGTGGGAGGAAACCGGAGCGCCCGGAGGAAACCCACGCAGACACGGGGAGAACATGCAAACTCCATGCAGGGAGGACCCGGGAAGCAAACCCAGGTCCCCAAGTCTCGTAACTGTGAGGAAGCAGCGCTACCCACTGCGCCACCGTGCCGCCCCAGAGTGAAAATCTCTGCTGTTATTCATTTTAATAAAAAGGCAAGTATTGGTGTGTCAGTGTTTCTGTGTGTCCTTGTGGCTGCTATGCCTCTGTCATTCCATGCTGAAGCTTTATAACACACTGGTGAGGCCTCATCTGGAGTGCTGTGTGCAGTTTTGGTCTCCAGGCTACAAAAAGGACATAGCAGCACTAGAAAAGGTCCAGAGAAGAGCGACACGGCTGATTCAGGGCTACAGGGGATGAGATATGAGTAAAGATTAAAAGAGCTGAGCCTTTACAGTTTAAGGAAAAGAAGATTAAGATTATGAAGGGACTTAGTCCAGTGGATCGAGACTGTGACTTTAAAATTAGTTCATTGAGGTCATGGGGTCAATGTTGGAAACTTGTTAAGAGTAAATTTCATACAAACATTAGGAAGTTTTTCTTTACACTAAGAACGATAGACACTTGGATTAAGCAACCAAGTAGTGTGGTAGACAGTAAGACTTTAGGGACTTTCAAAACTCAACTTGATGTTTTTTTGAAAGAAATAAGTGGAGAGGACTGGCGAGCTTTGTTGGGCTGAACGGCTGTTCTTATCTAAATAGAATCCTAACCATCCATCCATCCATCCATTTTCCAACCCGCTGAATCTGAACACAGGGGTCTGCTGGAGCCAATCCCAGCCAACATAGGGCACAAGGCAGGAACCAATCCCGGGCAGGGTGCCAACCCACCGCAGGACACACACAAACACACCCACACACCAAGCACACACTAGGGCCAATTTAGAATCGCCAATTCACCTAACCTGCATGTCTTTGGACTGTGGGAGAAAACCAGAGCGCCCGGAGGAAACCCACGCAGACACGGGGAGAACATGCAAACTCCACACAGGGAGGACCCGGGAAGCGAACCCAGGTCCCCATGTCTCCCAACTGCGAGGCAGCAGTGCTACCCACTGCGCCACCCAAAATCCTAACCAGGAAAAGAAAATCCGAGCACATTTCTCCAGTTTTGATGTCACTACACTGGTTACCTGTGTCATTCAGAATTGACTTTAAAATTCTGTTTATGGTTTATAAAGCCTTAAATAATCTCGCCCCATCCTATATATCGGAATGTCTGACGTCTTATATTCCAAATCGCAACCTCAGATCCTCAAATGAGTGTCTCCTTAGAATTCCAAGAGCAAAACTTAAAAGAAGTGGTGAGGCGGCCTGCTGCTGTTATGCACCTAAAATCTGGAATAGCCTGCCAGTAGGAATTCGCCAGGCTAATACAGTGGAGCACTTTAAAAAACTGCTGAAAACACATTACTGTAACATGGCCTTCTCATAACTTCACTGTAATTTAATCCTTATACTCTGTATATCCAATTCATTATAATAACCATTCATGGTGGCTCTAAAATCTGTACTAACCCCTACTCTCTCTTCTGTTTCCTTTTCCGGTGTCCTTTTGGTGCTGGCTTGTGCCACCACCATCTACACAAAGCACCGTGATGTTTCAACAATGATGGATGGATTAAAAGCCAGAAGTCTGTATGACCATCAGCATCAAGTGACTCCATGAGAACCCTAACTACAAAGAGGACTATTTCATTTATGTTAGGTAGAATGCCCAGAGGGGACTGGGTGGTCTCGTGGCCTGGAACCCCTACAGATTTTATTTTTTTCTCCAGCTTTCTGGAGTTTTTTTTTTGTTTTTTCTGTCCCCCCTGGCCATCGGACCTTACTCCTTTTCTATGTTAACTAATGTCTTATTTTAATTTCTTATTTTGTCTTTTATTTTTCTTTTCTTCATTATGTAAAGCACTTTGAGCTACTTTTTGTATGAAAATGTGCTATATAAATAAATGTTGTTGTTGTTGTTGTTGTAAATTGTTCTAAATGTTGTTTGTTTGATAATTGTTGTTTGCCTTCTTTATTTGTTTAATATATATACTTTATTATTATAGTCATTGAGTCAGTCATGCAGTGCATTTCAAATGATTAAATTTGAAGAAAAACTTTTGACTGGTAGTATACTGTATAGCACCTTGATGTGTGGAGTCCAAGTCCGAGAAGGTTCTGTTCAAGCTTTATAACACACTGGTGAGGCCTCATCTGGAGTACTGTGTGCAGTTTTGGTCTCCAGGCTACAAAAAGGACATAACAGCACAAGAGAAGGTCCAGAGAAGAGCGACTAGGCTGATTCCAGGGCTACAGGGGATGGATTATGAGGAAAGATTAAAAGAGCTGAGCCTTTACAGTTTAAACAAAAGAAGATTAAGAGGTGACCTGAAGTGTTTAAAATCATGAAGGGAATTAGTCCAGTTAATCAAGACTTCTTCTTCTTTCGGCTGCTCCCGTTAGGGGTTGCCACAAATAATAATAATAATAATAATTCATTACATTTATATAGCGCTTTTCTCAGTACTCAAAGCGCTATCCACACAGGGAGGAACTGGGAAGCGAACCCACAATCTTCCACAGTCTCCTTACTGCAAAGCAGCAGCACTACCACTGCGCCACCTGTGAGGACATCACAGCGGATCATCTTCTTCCATCTCTTTCTGTCCTCATCATCTTGCTCTGTCACACCCGTCACCTGCATGTCCTCTCTCAGCACATCCATAAACCTTCTCTTAGGCCTTCCTCTTTTCCTGTTACCTGGCAGCTCTATCCTTAGCACCCTTCTCCCAGTATACCCAGCATCTCTCCTCTGCACATGTCCAAACCAACACAATCTCGCCTCTCTGACATTGTCTCCCAACCGTCCAACTTGAGCTGACCCTCTAATGTCCTCATTTCTAATCCTGTCCATCCTCATCACACCCTATGGAAATTTTAGCATCTTTAACTCTGCCACCTCCAGCTCTGTCTCCTGTGCTACTGTCCCCAGCCCATATGACATTGCTGGTCTCACTACCGTCCTTTAGACCTTCCCTTTCACTCTTGCTGATATCCGTCTGTCACAAATCACTCCTGACACTCTTCTCCACCCACTCCACCCTGCCTGCACGCTATTCTTCACCTCTCTTCCACAATCCCCATTACTCTGTACTGTTGATCCCAAGTATTTAAACTCATCCACCTTCACCAACTCTACTCCCTGCATCTTCACCATTCCACTGACCTCCCTCTCATTCACACACATGTATTCTGTCTTGGTGGTCCTACTGACCTTCATTCCTCTCCTCTTCATATCTCCAACTCTCCAGGGTCTCCTCAGCCTGCTCCCTACTCTCACGACAGATCACAATGTCATCAGCAAACATCACAGTCCACGGGGACTCCTGTCTAATCGCGTCTGTCAACCTATCCATCACCATTGCAAATAAGAAAGGCCTCAAAGCTGTGACATTTAAATGAGTTCATCAAGAACAGGGGGACACAGCTGGGAACTTGTTAAGAATAAATTTCGCACAAACATCAAGAAGTTTTTCTTTACACAGAGAGCCACAGACACATGGAATAGGTGACCAAGTAATGTGGTAGACAGTCGGACTTTATGTTCTTTCAGAACTTGACTTGGGGTTATTTTGGAAGATTTAAGTGGAAAGGACTGGCAAGCTTTTTGGCCTGAAGGTTCTGTTCTCGTCTAGATTGTTCTAATGTTCTACCTATTATTTAGCATTAGCATCATAAAACTGCAAAGCTTCATCATGATTTCCAAGGAATCTACAAAACTTCATCATGAGTACCACTTTGTGGTTTGGAGTTCCGTAAAAGTGCGAGTGGATAGGAACGGCAGGCTTTGTTGTGCTGAAATGGTGTAAATGTTGTAAATGTTCTCTTAGAAAGGTCACATTCTCTGGTAGGTGTTCTTATTACTTTTATTTTCGGTTATTCCATACAATCACTACACGTCCTTTGTTTTCCCTTCCACAACTATCCCTCTATCTCTCTCTGTTTCTTTGTTCAGCCATAAATGTTCTTTAAACCAAGGCCCCACTTGATTGTTCATCTAGCATTCCGTAGACTCTTTTCAATGGCTTCTACAAGGAAATCAAACGGCCAAGTAGGAGCCACTGTTTAAATTAATAAATCAAATATAGTGCAGCATATTGCAGGCACACGGACCAGTCTTCCGATTCTCCTAAAAAAAAAAAAAAATGGTCTATATTAAAAAATGAGATTGCTTTTCTGAAGCCTTAAAATCAAAAAATCGCTCACTCTGGTTTCCATATGACCTTGAAGCAATTTTTTCAACAAATAATTTCATTTTTTTTTTCTTTTTTCTCCCGCTGATTCGCTAATAGGCAATAACTTTGCTGTCTCCCAAAGAACACACTTAGATCACAGGCTACAAATATAAACTTATCTTACATTGGATTTTTGGTGATGTTTTACATCTGGCTCCGATAACATAAATAAAAGAGAATGCCCGACGACTGTTCAAAGTCTTAGACCTTCATTGTTATGAATTTTAAGATTCAGCGGTCCAAAGGTAAAATGCATTCGGTAACTCCCTGGGTATATGCTGATTTTTTTTTTCCCCATCTCACAATCTGTACTGAGAAATTAAATGTTTACTTTGAATCACCCCTTCTAAAGTCCGTTGCGGCCTTCTATTAATGCTCAGTCTGTGTGGATATCAGGGCTCATCAAAAATAAAATAAGAACCGTACAGTAAAGTCGGATTGTTTGTGTCTGAAGGACAAATGGGAAGAAAAAAAACAAAAGAAAACAAAATAATGCCCCCTTTGGCTTCAGCTTTATCCAGTACAGACATGCTGGGAGCTGGAATGTATAAAGCGCTAACCAGCAATATAGTTACGTACCAAGTTTCATTATTAGCAAGGAGTGTCTTCTAATTAGGAAGCTAGTGGAAACAAAAACCTGCAGCCACCATGGTCCTCCAGAATCTCTGCTTTTATTCATCAAGTGTTGGTGTATCTGTGTGTCCTTAGGTTGCTATGCCTCTTTCATTCCAACAGGTGGCGCATCGCAGACATTTGCAGGAATAAAATTCATTGCATTTGTTATTCCAACAGATGGGCATCTCAGACATTTCTAGTCTTGCATTTTATTACGACAAATGTGTGTGATGCGCCATCTGTTGGAATGACAAACGCAATTAATTTTATTATTACATGCATTACAAAATGTAGATTTCAACTCATCTTAGTGCTCAACATCTTGCATGGTTACATATCAAAATTTGTCAATTTATATATCATATGTGAGGTTGTACTCGTAGTGGTGAGTCATGAGACACTGGACAAAACATCCATCCATCCATCCATTCTCTTCCGCTTATCCGAGGTCGGGTCGCGGGGGCAGCAGCTTGAGCAGAGATGCCCAGACTTCCCTCTCCCCGGCCACTTCTTCTAGCTCTTCCGGGAGAATCCCGAGGCGTTCCCAGGCCAGCCAGGAGACATAGTCCCTCCAGCGTGTCCTGGGTCTTCCCCGGGGCCTCCTCCCGGTTGGACGTGCCTGGAACACCTCACCAGGGAGGCGTCCAGGAGGCATCCTGATCAGATGCCCGAGCCACCTCATCTGACTCCTCTCGATGCGGAGGAGCAGCAGCTCTACTCTGAGCCCCTCCCGGATGACTGAGCTTCTCACCCTATCTTTAAGGGAGAGCCCAGACACCCTGCGGAGGAAACTCATTTCAGCCGCTTGTATTCGCGATCTCGTTCTTTCGGTCACTACCCATAGCTCATGACCATAGGTGAGGGTAGGAACATAGATCGACTGGTAAATTGAGAGCTTTGCCTTACAGCTCAGCTCCTTTTTCACCACGACAGACCGATGCAGAGCCCGCATCACTGCGGGCACCGATCCGCCTGTCGATCTCACACTCCATTCTTCCCTCACTCGTGAACAAGACCCCAAGATACTTGAACTCCTCCACTTGAGGCAGGATCTCGCTCCCAACCCTGAGAGGGCACTCCACCCTTTTCCGGCTGAGGACCATGGTCTCGGATTTGGAGGTGCTGATTCCCATCCCAGCCGCTTCACACTCAGCTGCGAACCGATCCAGAGAGAGCTGAAGATCACGGCCTGATGAAGCAAACAGGACAACATCATCTGCAAAAAGCAGTGACCCAATCCTGAGTCCACTAAACCGGACCCCCTCAACACCCTGGCTGCGCCTAGAAATTCTGTCCATAAAAGTTATGAACAGAATCGGTGACAAAGGGCAGCCCTGGCGGAGTCCAACTCTCACTGGAAACGGGTTCGACTTACTGCCGGCAATGCGGACCAAGCTCTGGCACCGATCGTACAGGGACCGAACAGCCCTTGTCAGTGGGTCCGGTACTCCATACTCCCGGAGCACCCCCCACAGGATTCCCCGAGGGACACGGTCGAACGCCTTTTCCAAGTCCACAAAACACATGTAGACTGGTTGGGTGAACTCCCATGCACCCTCCAGGACCCTGCTAAGGGTGTAGAGCTGGTCCACTGTTCCGCGACCAGGACGAAAACCACACTGTTCCTCCTGAATCCGAGGTTTGTCTATCCGACGGACCCTCCTCTCCAGAACCCCCGAATAGACTTTTCCAGGGAGGCTGAGGAGTGTGATCCCTCTGTAGTTGGAACACACCCTCCGGTCCCCCTTCTTAAAGAGGGGGACCACCACCCCGGTCTGCCAATCCAGAGGCACTGTCCCTGATGTCCATGCGATGTTGTAGAGACGTGTCAACCAAGACAGTCCTACAACATCCAGAGCCTTGCGTGTCCCAGTGATCTGGACAAAACAAATAAATTGATTTCAAATTGTTTATAAATAATTCTTAAAGACAGAGAGTCACAAAACACCTTTCTTCTCGTGTCAATGGTACTTATTTGGAAGGAAACGAAACGCAATTTATTTTGAGAATATATTTGTGGTACAAAACTGTGTGTTTCATAGCAAATTCAATTTCATTTCACTTATCACTAGTTACCATGGCGCAGTGGTAGCACTGCTGCTTCGCAGTTAGGAGACCCGGGTTCACTTCCCGGGTCCTCCCTGCGTGGAGTTTGCATGTTCTCCCCATGTTTGCGTGGGTTTCCTCCCACAGTCCAAAGACATGCAGGTTAGGTGCATTGGCGATCCTAAATTGTCCCTAATGGGGGTGTATGTGTGTGCCCTATGGTGGGCTGGCACCCTGCCCGGAACTTGTTCCTGCCTTGTGCCCTGTGTTGGCTGGGATTGGCTCCAGCAGACCCCCGTGACCCTGCATTAGGATATAGCGGGTTGGAAAATGACTGACTGACTAGTTACCATACATTTCTGACAATCTTCATTCTATTAAAAACAATCAGATAATTAATCTTAATAAAAGGATGTGTCTGTGTCCATCAGCTAAAGCCCAAATTGGTCTTGGTCTTCTCTGCTCTTTCTCTGTCTTTTCCAAACCTCAAGTCCACAATCTTGGTGTTACCTTTGACAGTGACCTCTCTTGTGAGAAACAAATAAATTCTGTAGTCAAGAGTTGCTTTTTCCAACTTCGTCTATTAGGTAAGATAAAGTCTTTTTTATCTTCTAGGGATCTTGAGATAGCTACTCATGTGTTTATTTTTTCTCGCCTCGATTACTGCAACTCGCTGTATTCTGGGATTAATAAATCCCTGATACACAGGTTACAGTTGGTCCAAAATGCTGCCGCTCGCTTTCTGGACGGGGCAAGAAAGTATGACTCCGTTTCTCCGATATTAGCTTCTTTACACTGGCTGCCTGTCAGTTTTCGAATTGATTTTAAAATCTTGCTGCTAGTTTTTAAATCTTTACAAGGCCTTGCTCCTGCCTATTTATCTGAACTGTGTGTTTTACATCAGCCATCTAGAGTGCTTAGATCTTCTGGTCAGCTGTCTCTGGTTGTCCCTCGTACCAAGTGTAAAACCAAGGGGGACAGGGCTTTTGCAGCTGTCGCACCTCGCCTGTGGAACTCTTTACCTCATCATAAAAAAGAGTCGTCTACAATTGAACTGTTTAAAACAAGATTAAAGCCTCATTTCTACTCACTTGCATTCAGTTACCTTCAGTAATACTGATGGCTTCCTCTTTGTGATTATATTACATTACTTCTATTTTTTATGTATATAACATTACTTCTATTTATTATGTATTTTATTTTATGTTCATATATTTTATTTCTATTTATGTTTTATG
Organism: Erpetoichthys calabaricus; assembly: GCF_900747795.2. Classification (NCBI taxonomy): domain Eukaryota; kingdom Metazoa; phylum Chordata; class Cladistia; order Polypteriformes; family Polypteridae; genus Erpetoichthys; species Erpetoichthys calabaricus. The sequence goes on along the minus strand of NC_041399.2, from coordinate 9,568,220 downwards.
TTAATTTGTGCTATTTTTGTAAAGCACTTTGGCCACAGCATTACTATGTTTGTTTAAATGTGCTATATAAATAAATTGACATTGACATTGACATTGTGTGTCAGTCCAGTGGCTATGTCTCAGTCATTCTAACAGATGGTGCAATACAAACATTTGCAGTAATAAAATGTATTGCATTTGTTATTCCAACAGAAGGTGTTTCACAAACATTAACACTGCTTTTGCAAATCCCATACCAAATGGCATATAACAGAGACATATGCATCGCATTTGTCATTCCAACAGGTGCCAGATCACAAATTTTTATAGTAATGCATTTTAATGCTACACAATGTTGTGATGCTACATCTGTTTTGATGATAAATACAATGAATTTTATTAAAACAGCGGTTATCAAACTGTGGGGCGCACCCCTTGAAGTAACAAAAAAGGGGGCATGAAGATGTGAAAAAAAGAAAACAAGAATTGAAAATTTGAAAAATACATCTATTGAAACCAAAACAAATGAACTTAAACTACATTCTGATACTAGAAAAATAAATCCAGAGTTAGATAAATGTCGATAAAAGTTAAGTAGGTATAATAAAATATGCATCTATGTCATATCATTAATTAAAAAAGAACAAATTGGTATTAGTGGGCTCCTTTCAAAAAAATGTTAGGGGGGCACGATTAAAACTGTTATGAAAACTGGGGTCGCAAATACTTAAAGGTTGAGAAACGCTGTATTAAAACATGCATTACATTACAATAAAATCTGTGTTGATCACTTAGATTTCAAAATGTCTTACACGGGTAGCGTGGCATCAAATACAAGGTGTCACGCATGTGCGTTTAGGGGACAGCTTAATGCTCTAGTGAATGTAATTTGCCGCCACTCCAGGGGTTGGCGTTGTGCCCTAATGCCTTTTCTTTTCCTCCCTCTGCAGGCTGAAATGATTGACTGCTGTAACACCTCTGATGTCATTTCCTGTGTCTATCCGATCAGACCCGCCTCTTCCTATCAGAAGGACTTAAGCCTGGAAGATATGCCATCTTTAAACAGTTAATTCTGGAACCTGCGTCTGGAAATACAGTTTTCATAATCTATGCGTGTTTTCTTTATTGTTGCTCTATTCCAACTATACGCAGTCACCAGAGTAGTGCCCCCAACTCTTTATGTTAAAAGCATGGATTCAGAAGAGGAAGGACATGTTTTACTAATGTGAGGATGCAACAAAAGGATATGATCAAAGTGGAACGTATGATATTTTTTATCTGGACTTTCAGAAAGCGTTTGATAAGGTGCCACATGAGAGGGTGGGCATCAAACTAAAAGGAGTGGCAGTTCAGGGTGTGCAGAATTGGCTCAGACATAGGAAGCAGAGGTGATGGTGCGAGGAACCTCATCAGAGCTGGCTGATGTTAGGAGTGGTGTCCACAGGGGCCACATATATATTTTTATATATATATATATATATATATATATATATATATATATATATATATATATATATATAAATGACCTGCGGTGGGTTGGCACCCTGTCCGGGATTGGTTCCTGCCTTGTGCCCTGTGTTGGCTGGGATTGGCTCCAGCAGACCCCCGTGACCCTGTGTTCGGATTCAGCGGGTTGGAAAATGGATGGATGGATGGATATATAAATGACTTGGATAGGAATATAAGGAACAAGCTGGTTAAGTTTGCAGATGATACCAACTAGGTGGATAGGCAGATAATGTCAAACCTGTTGAATCGTCACAGAGGTCACACACCAGTGACTGAATTCACCAATCCACCCAACAGCCCATCTTTGAACTGTGGAAAGTCTTTAGATGAAACTCCACAGCTAAACACTGAAAGAGCTATTGATGGAAGCCCACGCTGATGCCACATGCACTCCAGAAGGGAACCGTTCTTTGTATTGGTGCAGCGCACAAAGGACGTTGGAGTGAAATGGCAGGCAAAGTCATATACCATCAGTAGTGTCCAAAAGCTGGTGGCAATACCGAAGTCAAAACTTTAGTTCATGCTTTTGTTTTTAGTCGACTAGATTACTGTAATGCACTCCTCTCAGGACCACCCAAAAAAGACATCAATCGATTGCAACGAGTGCAGAATGCAGCTGTCAGAGTCTTAACTAGGTAAAGAAAATCTGAGCACATCACGCCAGTTCTGATGTCACTACACTGGTTACCTGTGCCATTTAGAATTTGCTTTAAAATCCTGCTTATGGTTTACAAAGCCTTCAATAATCTGCTCCATGTTATATTTCGGAATGTCTTACACCTTACACTCCAAATCGTAACCTTAGATCTTCAAATGAGTGTCTGCTTAGAATTCCAAGAGCTAAACTTTAAGAAGTGGTCTAAAATCTGGAATAGCTAACCAATAGAAATTCGCCAGACTAATTCGGTGAAGCACTTTAAAACACTACTAAAAACTCATTATGTTAACATGGCTTTCTCATAACTTCATTTTAATGTAACCCTGATATTCTGTATATGCATTTAATTATCATTATCATTCTTGGTGGCTCTGTACTAACCTCTACTTTCTCTGCTGTTCTTTTTCAAATTTTCTGTGGTGTTGATCTGCGTCACCACCATCTGATCAAAGCACCGTGATGTCCCTGCATTGATGGATTGAAGGCCAGAGGTCCACATGACCGTCATCATGAAATTCTTCCATGTGAACCCTGAAAACCATGAGGACTGATTGAGATCATTGATGTTAGGTAGAATGCCCAGAGGGTACTGGCTGGGTGGTCTTGTGGCCTCGGAACCCCTGCAGATTTTTTTGTTTTTTTTTTTCTCTGTGCTGCCTGGCCATCAGACCTTACTTAGTATCGCCTATTTTTCTTTTTATATTTTTTCTTTCTTCATAATTTGAATGAAAATGTGCTATAGAAATAAATGTTATTGTTGTTGTTGATTCATCCATCCATCCATTATCCAACCCGCTATATTCTAACTACAGGGTCACGGGGGTCTGCTGGAGCCAATCCCAGCCAACACAGGGTGCAAGGCAGGAAACAAACCCCGGGCAGGGCGCCAGCCCACCGCAATGTTGTTGATTCAGCAGTACTGAATAATTTCAAATTGTCAGTCTTTCTCACCTGCAGGTATCTGAAAGAAACCACATCATCTCTAGCACATAGTGAACCATTTATCTTCTGACTCTACATTTAGTTCAGAGCAATCGCCATATCTGAGCCTAGGACTGTGTACTTTGCACCCAAGGGGGGGAGTACCACTCCATCACTTGGTAGTGTGCTCCCTCACACAATGACAATTGCTCATGCCAGGTCAGTCTAAAGTCACCAGATAACCTAAAATGAATGTGGTGTGGTGGGTTGGAGAACACACACGATCCCACCTGACCCACCCCGAGCTGTGAGAAGCTCAGGAATCAAACTGAGGAACTATAAAGCAGTGATACAAACTAATAAGTTCCCCATGCGGCACTGCATTTATTTAAATGTATGATTAGTTATTCATTTCATTTTTACTTCATTCATAACTTTTTTTGTCTTTGCATATGAGAAATGTAAATTCTGTGTTACAACACAGCTGGGAAGAGAAAATATTTTCATCTGTGTTTTTGCAATCCACTGAAAAATATACAATGGCAGATGGCTTTATGAGGAAAATTCTATCAGGCGTAGAACAAGAAAATGCTCACTTACAGCGAAAGAAAATGTTAAAGTAGCTAAACAGAATATACATTTTAAAGAATGTGCAAAAGATGCAACCTTGAAAATATTATCCCTTATGAAAACGATTGCGGAGATTACCGTAAACCCCTAATGCTTAAATCAGACTACCGAATTCAAAAGGACGTCTCCTCCCGTCGTGTGTCCTTCATAAGGCACCGTTTTGGATTTTGCTCTCTAAGTCACTAAATGAGAGAACTAATAACAGCAAAGCTCTTAATGCAGAGCTTAAAATGCAAGATTTGTGGTTTTCACCTTTGTAAGGATTCTTACTTAAAAGTCCTTCAGCTCTATCAATCTGGCTTTGATCGGAAAGTACAGAACATTATTTTGTCACCTCAGCAATCTTCAAACAACAAAGCAAAAGTTTTATCCCGGCCTTGCATATTTCCTTCTGAAATCGTAGTTTTCTTTTCTTTTAGTTGAATAAAGATACTTGGTGTCCCACGATGGACTGGAGTTCCTGCATTCTACTCAGTGCTGTCAAGGTAGGCTGCAGTTCTCCAGGACCCTGAACTGGATTAACTCAATTAGGGCTCTTTTCTTTTTTTCCTATTCTCCCAGGTTCTGAATATTTTTCCAAAAAACTCAATTTTCTGAAAAAACATCTGTTGCTGCATGCAGCGCCGTATTTCAGTATGTTATCCATCTCGGTGTCAGCAGGTGCATGTGGGTGGTGTCGGCAGATCAGCTGGGGACCAATCAGCACAGCTGTACATCACTTCACTTTAGTTCTCGATCTCCAGATCACCTGCACCAAAACTGGAGGCCGACAAGTCAGAGTCTAATTCAAAATAATAAAACACACGTAAAACGTCATGCACTGAGTATTTTACTTTTGGTATTTGCTTTGCTCTTTCGCCAGATATTGATGCCATTCTAGGCATTGTTTACGCTACTCACGCACAGGCAGGCATTCGACATTCCTCCTAGCAAGGACGGACTACCTATAAAGTAATGGTTAGTTTTGTCAACATTTACAGATGATTATCACCCTCTACCCATGGATGTCGACGTCATCATCTGCCCTCAACCCTGTTGTCAACAAAAGTTGACATCCACCCTAAAAGAGTTAAGTGGCGTTGAGGATGTGATCACATGTGGAATCTCACCTCATTTTTGCTGCTTTAGGCAAAAAAACATAAGCAGCAAGTGGAAAATGCCCCTCATGAATTACAGTCATAGGAAAAAGTTTGGGAACCCCTCTCAGCCTGCATAATAATGGACTCTCCTTAAACAATAAAGATAACAGTGGTATGTCTTTCATTTCCTAGGAACATCTGAGTACTGCAGTGTTTTCCGAACAAATATTTTTAGTGAAGCAGTATTTAGTAGTATGAAATTAAATCAAATGTGAAAAACTGGCTGTGCACAAATGTGGGTCCCCTTGTCATTTGGCTGATTTGAATGCCTGTCACTGCTCAATGCTGATTACTTACAACACCAAATTGGTTGGATGAGCTCATTAAGCCTTGAACTTCATAGACCGGTGTGTCCAATCATGAGATATAAAGGTATTTAAGGTGGTCAATTACAAGTTGTGCTTCCTTCCCTTTGACTCTCCTCTGAACAGTGACAGCATGGGATCCTCAAAGCAACTCTCCAAAGATCTGAAAACAAAAAGATTGTTGAGTCTCCTGGTTTAGGGGAAGGCTACTAAAAGCCATCTCAGAGGTTTAAACTGTCAGTTTCAACTGTAAGGAATGGAATCAGGAAATGGAAGGCCACAGGCACAGTTGCTGTTAAACCCAGCAGGTCTGGCAGACCAAGAAAAATACAGGAGTGGCATATGGGCAGGATTGTGAGAATGGTGACAGACAACCCACAGATCACCTCTAGGAAGAGCCCTGGTGGTTTCGAACTTCTTCCACTTACGGATGATGGAGGCCACTGTGCTCATTGGGACCTTCAAAGCAGCAGAAATTTTTCTGTAACCTTCCCCAGATTTGTGCCTCGAGACAATCCTGTCTCGGAGGTCTACAGGCAATTCCTTTGACTTCATGCTTGGTTTGTGCTCTGACATGAACTGTCAACTGTGGGACCTTCTATAGACAGGTGTGTGCCTTTCCAAATCATGTCCAGTCAACTGAATTTACCACAGGTGGACTCCAATGAAGCTGCAGAAACATCTCAAGGATGATCAGGGGAAACAGGAGGCACCTGAGCTCAATTTTGAGCTTCACGGCAAAGGCTGTGAATACTTATGAACATGTGCTTTCTCAATTTTTTTATTTTTAATAAATTTGCAAAAACCTCAAGTAAACTTTTTTCACATTATCATTATGGGGTGTTGTGTGTAGAATTCTGAGGAAAAAAATGAATTTAATCCATTTTGGAATAAGGCTGTAACATAACAAAATGTGGAAAAAGGATGCGCTATGAATACTTTCTGGATGCACTGTAAGACTTCTTGGCAGGTTTTTGTAACTGAAACACTTAATGCATGTTTGCTTTCATTGTATTTCTCATGATGTCTTTTCACTTTTACCACTTGAAATAAATGAATCTTTATTAAACATCTTTCTTATACGTGACTAGACAAAGAGCCCGTTTCGACAACGTAAGATGAAACGGGCACGAGTGGAATAGTAATAAGTATAAGCACCACAAACCTGATATAGGTGTATTGAATGTGCGTAATTAGGCCTGGAGTTGTAGTCGAAATCGCCTTTCAGGCCTCTAGAGCTTTAATCGAAGTCGCCTTTCTCTTTGAATATTCGCGGCCGTAAATCCGTCGCCTGCCGTGATGTTGGTCGAAGTCACCTTTCTCTTTGAATTTTCACAGCCATAAATCCGCCGCCTGCTGCGATGTCGGTCTCTTAAGGTTTTTCAGGCAGCTGCGCGGAAGGTGACTGCGCATTCGGCTTCGGACGGACGTGAGTGAATGAGTGAGTGAGGAGACTGGCGAATTATATATAAGATTCTTAGTCAGAGAAATTTTCAACAAAAGAAAATTTTTACTTATATACTCAACAGTAAATTTAAGAATGTGTTCTTTTATACTTATATATGCTTACACATATTTTGACTTTTACCAGAGTGTTTTTACTGAGTGTGGAGGCTGAGACTGGACCGCGTGTCTGCCTGAGTTGTTTCGTTGTGTAGTGGGTGCGGCAGCGCAATGTACCAGTGCATGCTCCCCAACTTGACTTAACTTGACTTGTTTTTATTGAGGAGGACTTGCACTTTTGCTTAAGTAATGCATTTCTGTACTTCTGCCACCTCCGCAATGTGTAAATCTTGTAATTGTAAGCTGTGCAGTGCCTTGATTCTCACCTCACTGTCGCTTTCCCTCTCTGTTTCGGATTGCTGATCACTGCGATCATAATGATTCACTCCCTCGATATCACTCTACTCTATATCAGAGGGCTCCAACCTTTTTTTTCCCTGAGAGCTACTTTTGCATTTTGTATGTCTGTATGCATGTTCTAGTGTATCTCACACTATTGAATGAAAACATGAATGCTGTCAAAACAAAACAATGCAATTCCAAATACACAGATATTATTTTTTCGTTTGTCATTTTGTCACATGTCACTGTGTTACTTTATTCTCGTGTCCAGTCGCATGTGTGATGTGTTTTTTAGTTAGTCAGGTGACTCAACAAGAGAAGCAGGTGTATGGTGGAGTCTCTTCTGGAGTCATTTAAATGTTCGCCTGTCAGTCTTGTTCTGAACTTTGATTTCATGACTCACAAAGTAACGGAGACCCAAACAAAGCAGACATTTTCAGAGCTGCTTGGTGAAGATTTTTCTAGATATCAGGCTCTGCTAAGCTCCAGAACTGCTGAGAATGCTGTTGAGACTTTAACTGGTTTACTAATATAGAATATAGAAAATCCAATGTCTGTCTGTCTGTCTGTCCGCTTTTCACGAGAGAACTACTTAACGCATTTAGATCGTTTTTTTTTTTTTTATTTTTTGCTTGAACATTCCGGTTAATTTTACGACTTCTCTCATTTCGCTCTGTATCAGAGTTCGCTTGCGGTCCCAATTTATTTGCGCGAATCTGGGAAACACGTAGCGGGCCAAGGGAACGGGCCTTCTTCACTCGCCAGCATCGGGGCGTGTACCTTAACTCCGCTTAGCATAGCGAACGAGAGAACAATTGAATTCAACTTTATTTGATATTTAAAATAAAGCGTTATTTAGGTCTTGGTGAGTCTGAGTCCGGATATTCCCTTAAGTGTATGCCACATTGAAAACACAGATCGCATTTCAGATTGTGGATCGTGATTTTGTGTTAAAAGGATCGTAATATGATCGCCCAGCCATAATTTGACTAATCAAGTTTTCAAATTTATGTAGGATTCATTAACCCTTTGGCGAGCTGTGTTGGAGACCCCTGCTCTATATCATTCATTCACTCTCATTTTTTATTACTTTAAAGAGATAAAAGCAGAAGGTGTCGGAAAGTGACAAGTTTGAAATTGGGTACATACTTTAAAAGGACGCTGTATATTGCAATGTTTAGTTATGCTTATTAAAAAAAAAAAAGTTAATTTCTATATTAGTGTAACATAATTGAAAATTTGAGGAAAATGCTGCATCTGTTGAAATTATGGATATAGAGGAGCCTCATTGTTTAGCTTTTATTGTCATTTTCTGTAGCTTTAAATTGCTCGGGTCAACTTGTGTTCATTAATTTGAATTTTAGATTTACAAATCTAGAGTGTTTTCTTCTTAAAGTGTACAGACTGACTGCATTTAATTATCTTTTTATTTTTCATGGCTCCACAATCCGTATTAACCCAGACTTTCTCTGCAGTTTTTTTTTTCCGGTTTTCTGTGATGGAGATCTGTGCCCCCACCACCTGACCAGGGCACCGTGCAGTCTCTACATTGAAGATGTCACACACGTGCACATGGGAGTCATCTAAAGGGCTGGAATGAGGGCGACTCCGAACCAGACTGGGATGTGGCAGAGTGCACTGAATATTTTTCTCGCTTTTCTTCAGACCTCTCACGGGAAATTCCAACTGGCCCTGTTGACGTCACTTCTGGGTCCAAACCTATGGATGAAGACCTTTCCGGTTCCGGCCCCTCTGATGTCATTTCCTGGGCCAGAGCCTGTGGTTGAAGACCCTTGCGGTCCCGGCCCCTTAGACTTCACTTCCTTTACTGGCCTTTAAAAGCGTCCACCTTTCCCCTATCCCCTCAGTTCTGTTTTGGACTCTGATTTGTGCACACCAGTGCTATCACTTGTTTTCAGTTTTGCAGCCAGGAAATAATAAACGGGTGGCTGCCCCAAACCTTGCTATGGCTATTGTTCAAGTTTGTGACAATGGATTGATGGGTCTGTTTATTTTTACAAGAGCTAAACTTTAAAAGAAGTGGTGAGGTGGTCTTCTGCTGTTATGCACTGTGGGATATGGCCGGCCGTTCATCCCGGCTAATACACCCAGGCCGCCAGATGGAGCCCTCCCTGCAGCATGGAGGTGCCCCGAATGCCAGCAGGGAATTATGGACATTGGAGTTTTCCTTCACAGCCTTGCTGGGTACCATGGGGGCTGCCAGAGGACGCTGCAGGGAGGCATAAGGACTTGAATGTTCCCTATAACCCGGAAGTACGTCATAGTCACAGCAAAAAAGGGAATGACGTACTTCCGGGATGAAGAAGAGGAGTTTTCACCTGACCCGGAAGTGCTGGGAAGTCACATGGACTGAGGGATCAGAAGCACTTCCGGGTCAAGGACTATAAAGGATTGTGGGAGATCCCAAACGGATGAGCTGAGTCGGGAGGAAGGGTGGCAACGCGTCTGGGAGTGGAGGATTGATCATTGTTTATTGTTTATTGATTGATTAGTTTATTGTTTATGGGTATTGTGGAGTGGAGGGTGCTTCGTGCACGTATTTGTCTGAATAAAAACAATTATTGGACTTTTATCTGGTGTCTGGCGTCTGGTCTGAGGGTTCAAGGGAGCGAGAGCGCCCCCTATCTGTCACAGCACCTAAAATCTGGAATAGTTTACTGATAGAAATTTGCCAGGGTAATATGGTGGAGCACTTTAAAAAACAGCTAACAGTTTTCTCATGACTTCGTTTTAATGTAACCCTGATATTCTATATATGCATTTCATTATCATTATCATTCTTGGTGGCTCTGAAATCCGTATTAACCCCTACTTTCTCTGCTGTTCTTTTTCCATTTTTCTGTGGTGCTGATCTGCGCCACCACCACCTGATCAGGTCACCATACAGTCTCTGTATTGATGGATTAAAGGATGGATGTCCACATGACCATCATCATCGTCGTCTAATTCTTCCACATGAAGCTTGAAAACCATGAGGATTGATTGAGGACATTGATGTTAGGTAGAAATGCCCAGTGGGGTCCGGGTGGTCTTGTGGCCTTGGAACCCCTGCAGATTTTGTTTTTTTACTCCAGCCATCTGGACTTATTTTTGTCCCCACTGGCCATCGGGCCTTACTTTATTCCAGTGTTTCTCAACCTTTAAGTATTTGTGACCCGAGTTTCCATAACAGTTTTAATCGAGCCCCCTCTAACGTTTTTCTGAAAGGAGTCCGTTAATACCAATTTGTTCTTTTTTAAATTAATGATATATCATAGATGCATATTTTATTATACCTACTTAACTTTTATCAACATTTATCTAACTCTATATTTATTTTTCTCTGTATCAGAATGTAATTTAAGTTAATTTGTTTTGGTTTCAATAGATGTATTTTTCATATTTTTGATACTTGTTTTCTTTTTTTCACATCTTCGCGCCACCCTTTTTGTTACTTCGTGCCTCCCTAGGGAGGCCCACCCCACAGGTTGTTAATTAGTATTGCCTAATTTTATTTTTATATATATATTTTTTTTCTTTCTTCATCCTGTAAAGCACTTTGAGCGACATCACTTTTAAGAAATAAATGGTGTTGTTGACTGGTGCATCACCATGGATCACCTTAACTCTTTCAAGGCTGATGTCGATTTTTGTCGAAATTCAGAGGTAGAGGACTATAATCGGCTGTAAACTGCAATAAAAAACTCGTGCATACATTTTAGTTTGACTCTCTTTGCTAGAAGGAAAGTTAAGTAGCTTTGTTGATTTAACCTCGAATCCCTGTTTGCGTAGCAAAGAGCAAACAACCTCTAAAATGGCATCAACATCTGGCAAAGAGACTAAATAATCCATGGATGTTTTACTTATCTAAATAGGACACGGACTTGGAATTTGATGCAAGTGATCAGGAGATGGATATTGAAAATGAAAGTGAGGTACCAGCATCAGCTGATCAGTCCCCAGTTGACCGTGGTGCCGAACACGTTTGTGTAGCCAATATGCCTACAGCAGCGTTCGCCAGGGAGGACCACCACTTATGATGACCATATTGCGTCACACTGTGACTGCTACCACTGCCCCAACCGTGCATTCCTGCTGGCCATCGAGGTGCCCCCGTGCAGCCACTGCCACCAGAGATGCCAAAAATGTGCCAACAGCAGCCACAGCATGTAGCAACAGATGTTTTATGTTGATTTATGTGTGAAACCAGTGCATTGTGTGCACAGTTTTCTGGAAAAAATATTCAGCCCTCAAAAAGTTAAATGGTTTGATCTCCCCACATCGTAGTTTTACAGAATAGGGGCTCCCAAATAGAATCATGCATAGGGCCCCCAAAAAGCTAGAAACGGCCATGATGACCATGATTAATTTGCACTGATTATTGCCGAGTTGTATTGGTTCCAGTATAATATATATGTTAATGAAGGTTATAATGTAGGCTTCACAGTTGGTAACATACAATTAATTAATCAAGAACAACATACCAGGTAGGCTTTATGGGGACGTCCTTCTCATAACTTCACTGTAATTTAATCCTGATACTCTGTATATCCAATTCATTATAATAACTATTCATTCAAAATCTGTACTAACCCCTACTCTCTCTTCTGTTTCCTTTTCCGGTGTCCTTTGGTGGTGGCTTGCGCCACCACCATCTACCCAAAGCACTGTGATGTTCCAACAATGATGGATGGATTAAAAGCCAGAAGTCTGTATGACCATCAGCATCAAGTGACTCTGTGAGAACCCTAACTACAAAGAGGACTATTTCATTTATGTTAGGTAGAATGCCCAGAGGGGACTGGGTGGTCTCGTGGCCTGGAACCCCTACAGATTTTATTTTTTCTGCAGCTTTCCGGAGTTTTTTTTGTTTTTTCTGTCCCCCCTGGCCATCGGACCTTACTCCTTTTCTTTGTTAACTAATGTTGTCTTATTTTAATTTTGTATTTTGTCTTTTATTTTTCTTTTCTTCATTATGTAAAGCACTTTGAGCTACTTTTTGTATGAAAATGTGCTATATAGATAAATGTTGTTGTTGTTGTTGTATGAGTGAAGTGGAATGAATTGAGTGATTGTACTCTGTGTCATCTGCTCTTCAGTTTCGCAGACATGGAAAGCACCTGCACTTTGCACTGTGCTGTTTCAGGTCAGATGTCCCTCCATGGGTGACTGAAAAACCTCCACGGCAAACACGGAATATTCTTCATTGGCCAAGTCAATCAACTATCCTCAACCCAACAAACAGCACCTGACGACAGTGGCAGTAAAGGCCTGGCAAAGCATCACTGGAGTCAAAACCCAAAAACTTGGAGATGGCTGTGGGTTCAGACTTCAGGCTTTCAACAAAATATTGAAAATGATCGTGATATTTATGATTGTCTTGTCCCTGAAAATAGGGAGACCATGTATAAAAATGTCTGTCTTTTCTAAACGGCTCATGCAATATTTTTGGTAAACCCTTTGAATTAAAGCTGAAAGTCTACACTTCAATCACATCTTGATTGCTTAATTTTAAGCTCACTGTAGTGGCGTACAGAACCAAAATGATGAAAATGATGTCACTGTCCAAATACTTACAGACCCGACTCTACTTCTGTGTTCTACCCAGTTTTAATTTGTACACAGTTTCTCAAATCTTACACATTCATTCATTAAATAGTTTATTTTTAGTTTCAAGGGGGTTTGCTTGTGTTTGGAAAATGAAAAGAATTGCTTTCTAAAGCCTTACCGACAATTCTGTGTTTACCCGAGTTCTTTTCTACAGCAGTTGCAACTTGCTCAGTTTTGTGAAACTAAACACTCAATTTGCTTTGCAGAAACTCACTTTTTTGTTTTTTATTTTCTCTTAATCATAAAACAAAGGATACTACTGAACAAAAAAAACTCAGCATCTTGCACAGGTAGACAGCAAGACAAATCAAACGGTGTATCATATGTGGGGTCTTTCTTGTAGTGGCGAGTCAGGACTCAATGGACAAGAAAAACAAAAAAGCGATTTCGAAACATTCCTAAATAATTCTTATGATCACAAAAAGCTTCCAAATATTAAGGGAACGCCTTTCTTATTTTGTCAATGGCACTAATCTTGGTTGAAGTGAAACACAATTTATTTTGATGATGTTTTGTAGCATATTCGATTTTGCACAAGTTTCCATACATTTTTGACACTCTGGCCTGTGCATTCTAGAAAATTCAGATTATCTGTCTTAATAGAAAAATAAGTGTCTGTGCGTCTGTGTGCCTGCCTGGTTGTCATTGCATTTGTTATTCCAACAGATGTCAAATCACAAACATTTGCAGTAATGCATTTTAATACTGCAAATCTTTGTGATACGCCATCTGTTTAAATGATACATCTAATGTACTTTATTACTAGATGATAACAAACTACATTCTAATAGATGGTGCACTGCAAGCGTTAACACCGAGGTCTGTGTTGATTACTTATATTTCAACCCATGTTAGACTGGTAGCATGGCTAGTCATAAGATAAGCTGACGTATTCATACCTGCTTAATTCAACATTGAGCCACAGAGGACCGGAGCCTATGTGACATCATCATCATCATCATCCATAAAGCAAAAACTGTCATGGAAAATGTGATTGTCAATCACTATGGCCCATTCACACACACCCATACTCACACTGGGCCTGGCATCACCAGTCGAATCAACACACCCATTTTTGTGGATGTGCGATGGAAAAACCGGGGTACCTGTTGGAAAGCCAATGCAGACACAAAGAGAACATGCAAACTCCACATACAGCCCAGGACACTAGACACGTGAGTCAGCACTAAGACCTTCAGCATCACGCCACCCAAACGGAAATCTTTTTACTTTGACTGCATTTTATGACAGGCAGGCATTTCAGATGAGCTTTTTAAGCAGCAGATATTTCCCTGGAATACATTCACATTAAGTAATACACATCTATACATTTTTAACATCTGCATTTTCTTCTTCAGAGCCCGAACTGATGCAAGCTACCCTCTCAAAATAAGTGACTTGTATAAGATTTGTGTTAAGATCAAATTTACGTTTACTTTCTACATTATAACAGGTGTGACTAGAACAAGCTATTCAACCCAACAAGCTTATCTATATGATTGGCGAAGATTGCCCAAAATGACATCAACTCAGCGTTTGAAGGACCCTAAAGATCAAATCTTCATCACACTACTTAGTAGCAGTGCTACCAGGGAGTAAAAACTTCATCTCCCAGCAGTCCTTGCAGTAGCTCTGATTGGACACTTGCCAAGGGTGCTGGGGCTGCTGGGGCCAAGAAGGTCCCAAGAGACTGTGCTGTGTCTGGATTTACTCGTCCATTTTGTCTTCCTATTCATTGTCTGCAGATTGTTGTTCTTGTCCTGGATTATCTCCTGTTCATGTGTATGGACCATCTGGTGTCTACCTGCTGCGTGAGGACTGAATTGGATTATTCATCGAACTTCGGAGAAGGAGTGCTCCTGATCCCATCACTCTTCATCATCAGGGCATATCGGTAGGACTATTCTTTACATTTACCGTATATACCAGTGGTTCTCAAGCTGTGGGGCGGGCCCCCCTAGGAGGGGTGCGAAGATGTGAAAAAAAGAAAACAAGAATCGAAAATATGAAAAATACATCTATTGAAACCAAAACAAATTAACTTAAACAACATTCTGATACTAGAAAAATAAATATAGAGTTAGATAAATGTCGATAAAAATTAAGTAGGTATAATAAAATCTGCATCTATGATATATCATTAATTAAAAAAGAACAAATTGGTATTAGTGGGCTCCTTTCAAAAAAACGTTAGGGGGGCGTAATTAAAACTGTTATGAAAACTTGGGTCGCAAATACTTAAAGGTTGAGAAACACTGGTATATACTCACGTATAAGTCGGTCTTGAAACCAGAAAAATCGATCATAAAATCAGACCTCGACTTATACGCCCGTTCAAAAATACGACGTTTCATTTTTGTTTTTTTACATCTTCTTTCTTCCTCAAATCTCACATCAGTTTCTCAGACACATCAGATTTTGTTGCAGCAGCACCGTCACCAATTTCTTTCGCCACTTTCAACGACTTTTAATTTAAAACCAGCTTCATATTTTCTTCTGATTGAATCCTTGAATCCTCCATAGATAAAAGATACGCTTACAATGAAGGTGTATGAGGGTATGTGGTACATAAAACAGTGCAAACTTCGCTTCGGAATAGTTTGGGTATTACCATGTGGTCACGTAGGCACAATACATAGAAAAGAAAGGCTGTGTGCTCTGTGGTTACTCTCTCAGGTGGGCGTTAGCATATCATGATCTCTTGGACCAATAGCGGGAGTTTTCCACATTCAACTTATATGACCGACATTATAAAATACCAGAAATTATACGGTAAAATCAAGCCCTGACTTATCCGCAGGAGAACTTAAACGCGAGTATATACGGTACTTACAACGAGCTGATCTCTGGATTATTCATACTCCATCATTTCACTACGTTCATTGCAATTCCTAGGGACGTTGTTATGGACTTCATCGTGGGTGGTTTTTGTTAGTTGTTTGTTGTTTCTGAGTCCGTGTTTATTGTATATTCGCCGGAATGGGAACTGGGGTGTTCTTGTTTTTGTGTGTGTAGTTAAATTTAATTCATTGTTATTTAATACATTCTTCAATTTCTGTTTTATTGCCGTTTGATTCTTTGTCTCTGTGAGGGAGCAGTGCGTGAGTCGGGCCAAGGCTGTGTTTGTTCCTGGGGTCCCCGCCAAAAAAAATAAATAAATCACCATTTTTTTTTTTTTTTTTGCATCTTTGTCTCTTTACATGAAGAAAAACTTTGTAACATTTGTGTGAAATCTGCTCTTAACAAGTTTCACAGCATTTCCCTCGTATTGCCTTGAAGAACATGTTTTAAAGTCACCGTCTCGATCTACCATACACATTCCCTTCATAATTTTAAACACTTCAAACATGTCCCCTTGCAGCGTCAGCTCGCTTAAACAAAAATACTTCAGTTCCTTCAATCTCTTCTCATATCTCATACCTCTTTAGTCCCGGAATCAGCCAAGTCGTTCTCCTCTCGACTTTCTGTCTTGTTGTATGAAAACCAAAACTGAGCTCAGTGGTCCAGGTGAAGCCCCACTAACCTTCCTTGACTTGACACTCTATACATTGCGATATTCACTCACTGAGGAGCACCTGTGTACCAGCTTATCCAGGGGGGCCCAGTGGGGGCTAAGTATCATAGTTTCCGAGAAATACGCTGCGGGCCGAGGAGAAGGAGGCGGGACCTCAGGAGTAGGGAGCCGAGAGGAGCCCTCCTCACTCACGTGCCAGCCTCCATTCGAGCCACTCTACCTCTTGCCATGTGCTGGAGCGTACCTTGCCTCAGCTTAGCTAGCAATTCCTGTTTGTTCAGCAGACATTATCATCTACAGATTGTTAAGGAGTAACATTTGACATTTTTGAAATAGAGAGATCAACGTTTGACGTTAGAGCGCACCTACCTTCCTCTTGGCCAGAGATTCCTTCGCAACTTTTCTATATTTTTGGCAAAGAGATCACAGCTACATTCTCATCCCTGATAACTTAACCAAAAGTGTTGTATATCAAGAGGCTCTCAGATATGAAAGCTATCAATATAAATTTTCCTCAATACAAATTACATTTTTTTTACCGTTTTTTAAAGTTTGTCCTGTTTCACTACTATGCGGGCAGAGCAACGGGGGACAGCTAGTACAGTAAAACCTCCTGGTTCCGAATGTTTTGGTACACTTACAAATCGGGTTACGATCAAAAAGTCTGCCAAACTTTTGCATCTGTTCACGACCACACACTCGGGTGGCGAACAAAAACACTAGCAGCCAGCCAGTTTCCCTTCCGGTTCGTACACGCCAATGATTTCCGCACGTGTTCAGTCTCTCCCTGTACACTGTTCTCGGTCAGACGTGCGTGCATTCACTGTGAATCCCTGTTTCGTGTGCTTTTGCATTAATTTTGCAATTAACCATGGCCTCTAAGCAAGTGAAGAGTGGTAGTGTTGGTGAGAAGAAAGGATTGAAGAAAATTGAAATCGAATTAAAGAAAGAAGTTATTAACCTCATGCAAGGTTAGTTTTCTTGGTAGTTTATGCTTAGTTTTTCTATAAATTAAGGATTTTTCAAATTTAATCTTTTTCTCTGTGCTTTAAAACTCAAAAAAAATGTTTACAGCGAGTGGTTTTTAAGGGTGTAGGGCAAACTCTTGCAATGGTAGTTTTCTCTGTTGTTCAAGTTTTTCTCAGTGTTATTCAATGTTTTTACATTTAGTTTACTATTACGCTGTGCATTCTATGGTATAATTAACTATTTTTGTGCTTAAAAATCAAGTCAAAGGAATTGTCTGTAGACCTCCGAGACAGGATTGTCTCAAGGCACAAATCTGGGGAAGGTTACAGAAAAATTTCTGCTGCTTTGAAGGCCCCAATGAGCACAGTGGCCTCCATCATCCGTAAGTGGAAGAAGTTCGAAACCAGCAGGACTCTTCCTAGAGCTGGCCGGCCATCTAAACTTAGCGATCGGGGGAGAAGGGCCTTAGTCAGGGAGGTGACCAAGAACCCAATGGTCACTCTGTCAGAGCTCCAGAGGTCCTCTGTGGAGAGAGGAGAACCTTCCAGAAGGACAACCATCTCTGCAGCAATCCACCAATCAAGCCTGTATGGTAGAGTGGCCAGACGGAAGCCACTCCTTAGTAAAAGGCACATGGCAGCCCACCTGGAGTTTGCCACAAGGCACCTGAAGGACTCTCAGACCATGAGAAAGAAAATTCTCTGGTCTGATGAGACAAAGATTGAACTCTTTGGTGTGAATTCCAGGCGTCACGTTTGGAGGAAACCAGGCACTGCTCATCAGCAGGCCAATACCATCCCTACAATGAAGCATGGTGGTGGCAGCATCATGCTGTGGGGATGTTTTTCAGTGGCAGGGACTGGAAGACTAGTCAGGATAAAGGGAAAGATGACTGCAGCAATGTTCAGAGACATCCTGGATGAAAACCTGCTCCAGAGCACTGTTGACCTCAGACTGGGGCGACGGTTCATCTTTCAGCAGGACAACGACCCTAAGCACACAGCCAAGATATCAAAGGAGTGGCTTCAGGACAACTCTGTGAATGTCCTTGAGTGGCCCAGCCAGAGCCCAGACTTGAATCCGATTGAACATCTCTGGAGAGATCTTAATATGGCTGAGCACCGACGCTTCCCATCCAACCTGATGGAGCTTGAGAGGTGCTGCAAAGAGGAATGGGCCAAACTGGCCAAGGATAGGTGTGCCAAGCTTGTGGCATCATATTTAACAAGACTTGAGGCTGGAATTGCTGCCAAAGGTGCATCGACAAAGTATTGAACAAAGGCTGTGAATACTTATGGACATGGGATTTCTCAGTTTTTTTATTTTTAATAAATTTGCAAAAACCTGAAGTAAACTTTTTTTTATGTTGTCATTATGGGGTGTTGTGTGTAGAATTCTGAGGAAAAAAATGAATTTAATCCATTTTGGAATAAGGCTGTAACATAACAAAATGTGGAGAAAGTGATACGCTGTGAATACTTTCCGGATGCACTGTGTATTTACATACAGTTTGTATGGTCTAGAATGGATTTATTGTATTTACATACAATCTTATGGGGGCAATTAGTTTGGGTCGCGACCAAATCGGGTTGCGACCAGAGTTTTGGAATGAATTACGGTCATGTCCAGAGGTTCCACTCTACAGTATATATTAAAAATAGCAGAGGCCATACCACCTGGAGGTACTTCCTTGACACTCCACAGGGTGGCACTGTATTCTAACTCCTTTTCTCTTCATCCCTCTACACCACCTGTGACGTCTAATCTGAGACTCACACCCTTAGGGATATTTTTTGCTGAAAAGCTGTATTTATTTTGATGCCTTTACGACACTGTGTTGCCCCAAACCTTTATCTTTGTCTTTCTCCTCTTTTACAGACACATGTTGGGGCTGGAGTGTTTCATTGACATCCAGGACGAGTGCTTCCTTGTAGTGCCTTTTAATAACTGAAGTTGTAATTGGAATCGAGTGTCTGTTTGATCAGTGTGGGTGTACTGATGTGGTATTTAGTGCAATAATATGACAGGTGATTATCAAGTCATAAAATACTTTCAAAAATTGCAATATTCCTATTTTTAAACCTTGAATGGAAAAAAAAAAACTCTTGACTCGACTCCTTTTCCATACACATCATGGAAACAACAAGCAAGCCAGTTGAATTATTAAGGATTCCATAGCAACCGAATCGAGCACTCCGTGAAGGTTTGTACAGAAACGAAACAGCTGGTGGCACTTAAGCAAAGTTTGAGTCATGCTGCTATAGCATGAGGAGGTTGATTCTGCTCGAATGAGCTTTGAAAATGTGACAGCCCCTGGTCCAACATAAGAGTCACATCCCTTGTGGGACTGTGCTGCTCCAGGTTCCTGTATTGGTCTCAGGGAGTGGAGGAGGCGATCAGACGACATCTTTATTGTTTATCTTCATGTATTTGGATTTCCTGTCATCCCATTAAAGTAATTTTGAACTGAGTATTCATTCACAAGCTCTATTTCACAGAGGTATACAAAAGAGAAGTCCTGTCTCTCAATGAAAATCTTCAGTGGTGTAACTTAGCATGTTTATATTTATTTGCTTAGCAGATCCTTTTATCCAAAGAAGCTTACAAACGAGGTCGACGTAATTGAGTAAACAGTCTGGGAGACTGCTTGGCAACAAGTGTGACAGGACAAGGGGACAAAATTGATTTTGACTAGTGAAAAGCTCAGAACAAAATACAGGGCAAGTCAAAATTATGTTAACACTAATGGTGCTGCTATGTATATGTTATGGCCAAAACCCGAAGTTCAACCAGTTCCCGAATTGACCGGCTGTTTCGCATTTTGGCCGCGATGTGTGGCCAAAGTCCGAATTACTAGAAATGACCAGCGTACTGTATATGCTACTTTGGCTGGCCATTTCGCGAAGTGGCGAGAACTCCCTGGCCAAAATTCGATGCACTGATGTAAGACTGTCCGCTCAAGGTGAGAAGATGCTTAAATATCTTTCAGATGCAGATTCAGAAGTGAGTTTTCCATTCTGCACAAGAAACTGCTCAAGGCCTTCCCCTCACCCAAACACTAACCTTAAGGTCAATAAAATAGGTCCCTGAAGTTAAGTCACTATTTTAGGGCTAAAATGATAACACAAATGTGAAACCTACTTATATACATAATCTTAATTATTGTGAAACAACCAAGTGGCATCCGCTTTCTGAACAAAAGCCGCCAAGGCTACGCTCGATGCAATTGCACTACTAAGTACCCTACAAATCGCTGCTCATGCCCTTTTTCTTCCGACTTTGGCCGATCGCCTCATGACATTTTGCAAACTGGCTGGCCAAATCCCAAAATCGAGGAAAAGATCAGACATTTTTACAGTGACATTGGCCATTTCCCGACTTGGCCGGACACTTCCCGCTTTGGCCGATTTCGGGTTTTGGCCTTAACATACATACTTATATACAATTTATGTGCCACATATCATACATGTGTTGAACATGATGGTGAACAGGTTGAGACATTTCTGTAAATCATCTGGCACATATGAAGTGTGTTTTGTGAATAAATTGTTTCCGCCATTCAAATGTTAACTTAATTTTGACTCACCTTGTATAAACGAGTTGCAATTCCCCAATTTAGAAAATCCAACATGAACCTCTAAGAGTCTTCAAATGCGCCTTGAACACATTGAGGGGTCCTAAATGGAGGTGGGTGCCTTATTCTATCAGCCAGGAGCTATACATGATGAGTCTGATTGAGATTTGATACCATGCAGAAGTAGTATCGCCAGATCCACTCATCAGCAGAACTGAATGGTCGAGAAGGAGCATAGGACCTCACAAGTGTCTCAATATATGGTAACGCATGTGTGTTGGAGGATCTCCTTACAGTGTCTGTTGAGGTATGTAATAACACTCCCAGATGAGAGGGGGTGCTATCACTAACATTGTCATCTCCTTCTCTCTCCACAGTGCCGAGATACCGCCCACTAAGGGCAACCAACTTTGCCGCTTCTGGTTCACTCTTTATAAAAGCCCAGGCTTCCCGGAAGGAGGTCTCATTTTTGGCAAGAGCAACCCACCGGACGGAGCTCCTTAGAAAACCGACCTAACTTATGTCTAACGAGCTAATTCGTTTGGTTTGTTTTTCCGTGCTGATATTTGTTGGGTAAGTACATCAAAAAAATATACAATATGTTATATTATTGGACATTAAAATGGAATAAACTGGTTTGCACTCCAAATTTTCTCTTTTGTAGAACAGTCATTCCTGTGCCCAGCCAGAATGTATAAATGCAGACCCACTGAATGATCTATAGGTAAGCATCAAGGATTTGAACTTAATATGTGCCATTGTAGGAAGACAGTGTAGTGATCTGAAAAGATAAGTGATGTGTGCCCTCTTTGGCTTGGCGACACATGCTATTACTCCTGCCTGCAGAGAGTTAGAACATTACAACCATCTAGACGAGAGCAGGCCTTTCAGCCCAACAAATCTCACTAGTCCTATCCACTTAGTTCTTCTAAAATAACATCAAGTTGAGTTTTGAAGGTCCCTAAAGTCTTACTGTCTACCACATGACTTGGTAGCTTATTCCAAGTGTCTATGGTGCCTAATGTTTGTGTGAAATTTACTCTTAACAAGTTTCCAACTGTGTCCCCGTGTTCTTTCTGAACTCATGTTAAAGTCACAGTCTCGATCCACTGGACTAATTCCCTTCGTAATTCTGAGCTCTTCAATGAGGTCTCCTCTTAATCTCCTTTTCGTTAAACTGTAAAGGCTCAGCTCTTTTAATCTTTCCTCATAACTCATCCCCAGTAGCCCTGCAATCAGCCTAGTTGCTCTTCTCTGGACCTTTCTCTAGTGCTGTTATGTCTTTTTGTAGCCTGAAGACCAAAATTGCAGACATAACTCCAGATGAGGCCTCACCAGTGTGTTATAAAGCTTGAGCAGAACCTTCTTGGATTTGTACTTGAGTTTCGAAAGTCCCCCAAGTTCTACTTTCTACCGTACTACTTGGTCACTTATTCATTGTGTCTTTGGTTTTTTGTGCAAAGATAATCTTCCTGGAAGGACTGCAAAATTTACTCTTCACAAGTTATCAACTGTGTCCCCGTGTTCTTG
Source organism: Erpetoichthys calabaricus (assembly GCF_900747795.2). Taxonomy (NCBI): domain Eukaryota; kingdom Metazoa; phylum Chordata; class Cladistia; order Polypteriformes; family Polypteridae; genus Erpetoichthys; species Erpetoichthys calabaricus. The sequence goes on along the minus strand of NC_041399.2, from coordinate 9,546,037 downwards.
ATGAGCTCATTTTAAAGTCACCTCGATCCACTGGACTAATTCCCTTCATAATTTTAAACACTTCAGTTATGTCTCCTCTTAATCTTCTTTTGCTTAAACTGTAAAGGCTCAGCTTTTTAAATCTTTCCTCATAACTTATCCCCTGTAGCCCTGGAATCAGCCTAGTCGCTCTTCTCTGGACCTTTTCTAGTGCTGCTATGTCCTTTTTGTAGCCTGGAGATCAAAAGAAGCACACAGCACTCCAGATGAGGCCTCACCAGTGTGTTATAAAGCTTCAGCATGGAATGACAGAGGCAGAGCAACCATAAGGATACAAGAACATCCTTGCACTTGCACTTCACACATCAGGACGCTATATAAATGTTAGTGTTCAGAAGCAATTAAGAAGGAGGCTGTCTGGCAATTGATGTGTCCACTAAGACTCCTAAATCCTCCTCATAAGGTGTACTCTTGATTTTCAGACCTCCCATTGTGTATTCAAACCTAAAATTTTTACTAAGTTGCTGTAGTCCAGCCATGACAAGACCAGAGCCTGGACCAGGAGCTGTGCTGCATACTTTGTCAGAGGCAGTCTGATCTTGTGGACATTGTACAGAGTGAACAGACCTTAGCAATATGGTCCTTGAAGGACAGCTGGTCATCATTCACCACCCCAAGGTTGCATACCAACTTGGCAGGTGTTAGTGATAATGAACCAGGCTAAACAGAGAAGGGGTGCTGAATAGATGGACAAGCTGGGATAACAAGAAGGTCCATCTTTGCTAGGTTGAGCTGGATATAGTGTTCCAGTATTAGTGAGACATGCAGAGTTTCTAGCTGATACCTCCAGAGGGAATGATATGTATCATCAGCATAGCACTGATAAGAGAAGTCATGGGACTGGATGATAGGGCCTAGAAATGTGTATGTAGAAGAGTAAAATGTACATCATCGATTCTTGGGACACCCCTGTGCTTGCCCGGTGCACCCTTGACACCTCTCTATGTCAAAAAACACAGTAGAATGTGCCCAAGAGGTAGGACTTGAACCACCTATCAATTGTGTCCCAACCCACCATTGCTTTGTTCTAAACATTATGGTACCCTGAAAATTGAGGGGACCATGTAGAAATAATGTTTATTCTCTGACATGTATGCACATCTCCTTAAATGAAAGTCCACAATGTGCAGAGGAGGTAAATCAAGGAAAAATGGGTCTTTGTCCCAGACATTATGATGGACACCACTGTATCTGTTTGTCATGGCACATTAAACATCCATCCATCCATTATCTAACCCGCTATATCCTAACTACAGGGTCACGGGGGGTCTCCTGGAGCCAATCCCAGGCAAGCCAGGGCACAAACCCGGGCAGGGCGCCAGCCCACCGCAGGAAATTGAACATGGAGTGAGAAGAAAAGGAAGAACAAAGAGCGTTCCCATTTCCATCCAAACCCTCTAAATCATGTGACTCTGTGCAACTGTGGCACCAGGTGAGAGCCCCACCCACAGTAATGGCTCTAGTGCAAGGGTCCCCGACTCCAGTCCTGGAGGGTCACAGTGGCTGCAGGTTTTCATTCTAACCCTTTTCTTAATTAATGACCTGTTTTGTGCAGCTAATTAACTACTTTTGAATTAATTTTATTTAACTTGCACTTGAAGATTGAGACCACTTAATGGTTTCTTTTTCCTTAATTAGCAGCCAAACAGTAATGAGATACAAAACATGACCAGCGAACTGTGCCCATCATACAATATCTGAAAATAAAGAAAGTTGAAGGGCTTAGGAATGCTGATCTGCTCAGGTCCGCAAAACATTTTATCAGTGCTCTTAGAATAGAGAAATACAATAATTTTGGAAATGTCTGCTATTGCACAAAGAGAGCAGCAAACAAGCCATGGAATTAAAGAACGGGTTTAATTAACAACAAGACTCTGCGCCTAATTAAGCAACTGGTTGGAATGAAATTGGTTGGAGTTTGAGGCCCTGACTTAGTTGGTCTTCTGTTGGCTCCCTCACTTCACATTTCATTTCTGTTTGGGTGCCATGTAAGGAAAGAAATGAAACAATTCAGAGGAACGATAAAGAAATTCAGGGGAACAAATCTTAAAAAACAAGTCAATTAAAATTAATTCCAAAGAAGTTAATTAATATTAATTAGACATTGTGCTCAGCAACACAGGAGCGCCACAAGGGACTGTACTTTCTCCGGTCCTGTTCAGCCTATATACATCGGACTTCCAACACAACTCGGAGTCCTGCCACATGCAAAAGTTCGCTGATGACACTGCTATCGTGGGCTGCATCAGGAGTGGGCAGGAGGAGGAGTATAGGAACATCATCAAGGACTTTGTTAAATGGTGAAACTCAAACCACCTACAACTGAACACCAGCAAAACCAAGGAGCTGGTGGTGGATTTTAGGAGGCCCAGACCCCTCATGGACCCTGTGATCATCAGAGGTGACTGTGTGCTAAGGGTGCAGACCTATAAATACCTGGGAGTGCAGCTGGATGATAAACTGGACTGGACTGCCAATACTGATGCTCTGTGCAAGAAAGGACAGAGCCGATTATACTTCCTTAGAAGGCTGGCTTCCTTCAACATCTGCAATAAGATGCTGCAGACGTTCTATCAGACGGTTGTGGTGAGCGCCCTCTTCTACGCGGTGTTGTGCTGGGGAGGCAGCATTAAGAAGAAAGACGCCTCACGCCTGGACAAACTGGTGAGGAAGGCAGGCTCTATTGTTGGCATGGAGCTGGACAGTTTGACATCTGTGGCGGAGAGACGGGCGCTGAGCAGACTCCTGTCAATCATGGAGAATCCACTGCATCCACTGAACAGGATCATCTCCAGACAGAGGAGCAGCTTCAGAGACAGACTGCTGTCACCATCCTGCTCCACTGACGGACTGAGGAGATCGTTCCTCCCCCAAACTATGCGATTCTTCAATTCCACCCGGGGGGGTAAACGTTAACATTATATAAAGTTATTGTCTGTTTTTACCTGCATTATTATCAATCTTTAATTTAATATTGTTTTTTGTATCAGTAAGGTGTTGCTGGAGTATGTGAATTTCCCCTTGGGATTAATAAAGTATCTATCTATCTATCTATCTATCTATCTATCTATCTATCTATCTATCTATCTATCTATCTATCTATCTATCTATCTATCTATCTATCTATCTATCTATCTATCTATCTATCTATCTATCTATCTAGTATAAAAACAAAATCACTAAATTAAGAAAAGGGTTAGAATGAAAACCTGCAGCCACTGTGGCCCTCCAGGACTGGAATTGGGGACCCCTGTTCTAGTGCCAATTCACTCCTTGTATAGTAGAGTTGGCACTGCTTGTTTTCTTTGTATGACTTTGTGAGAAAAGAATCAGTGGGACGTCAACAGGCGAATCAAATGGGAATAAATTACAGATGTTCTCCAGTTATAATTACTTTACTCCACTGCCTGGTGTAAAACAAATCCCATCTGAATAGGACTATTAACAATGGGCCAGTAAATTCAAAGAGATCTTTCATATTTGTTTTCACACTTCACGTTGTATTTGTTTTCTGCAAATGTCTAAACCTGTCCTATCCTAAACTCCCTGCCCCTCATCCTGGTGATTAAAGACCCTACTCAAACAGATCTCTGATACACTGGTGACACCTCCAGTTCAAATGTTTCCTGCCTTGCACCTGGTGCTGCTGGGACATGCTCCTGCCACCCTACAAGACTTTGATTAAGCAGATTTGAGAATATAATCTTATGTTATAATTATTTAAATTGGTAAGCCAATCAGTCGGCTAGTTCGTGTCGGGTTTCCGTTTAGCCCACAATTAAGCGTTCCTCAAAATCAGCCATAAGGCAGATTGCACTGAAGTACACTCAGCTAACGTCTCCAGGCTTTTGTCTTTTAATTTTTCATATTTGGCCAAAAAAAAAAAAAATAGCCAGCGATCTCAACTGAGCTGGGGTGAAAGCAGGCCTGAAACATGTTGTTCCACAGCAAGCGAACATCATATTTACAATGATAAAGATAACAAAAAAAACACACAGTTATTAAGGCTACGGCATTTACAAACACGGCTTTTACAACCTCTCTCGATCAGAGAGACCATCCAAATGGTACAAAGCATCAGCAAGATATTGAAAGACACTAAAAAGAGGCCTCAGTAAGATTTCAGATGAATACAGTATGACAGAGAGCGCCTTTAAAAAGGATGGTTTATTAGCTTCAGAAATTGCTTCCGTCCAAGACTAGCAATTTCTTTCTCCATTTTATTTATTTATTTATTTATTTATTTATTTATTTACAGGCTTCTTGAAGCTTTTTCACTGAAGAGCCTTCACTCTGCAGTAATTTTAAGATAATGGATTGAAACATTAATGCTGCCCTGCATTTTTAAATGGACATGTAATATTAGTTCCTCTATTCCAGTGCATTCTTACCAGTCATTATTACAAATCCAGCATCCATCCATCATATCTCCTGACCCGCTTATCCAGAGCAGGAAGCCGTAGCTTATCCCAGCAAAGCACAGGGCACAAGACAGAGCGCCAGTCCATCACAGAGTGAACACACTCAATACATTGTAATACAACTCCTTTTCGTATAGTGCTCTTCACTGAAGACAGGTGCAGAAAACGATTTAAGTCTATGATTGTATACTTCGTGCATGCTGCTCGTGCATTGAAAACAGGAGAAAAACTTTTCCTATAAAGTTAAACTAGCTGCGTGTGGTCTTCGGGACAAAAAAACAACCCTAAGTGGGCCAGGGCAGATCGTATTCTGTCCGAGACGAACATGTATGGGTGGCACAGTGGCGCAGTGGGTAGCACTGCTGCCTTGCAGTTAGGCAGGTTCGCTTCCCGGGTCCTCCCTGCATGGAGTTTTCATGTTCTCCCCGTGTCTGTGTGGGTTTCCTCCAGGTACTCTGGTTTCCTCCCACAGTCCAAAGACATGCAGGTTAGGTGCATTGGTGACTCTAAATTGTCCCTAGTGTGTGCTTGGTGTGTGGGGTGTGTGTGTGTGAGTGTGTGCCCTGCGGTGGGCTGGTGCCCTGCCTGGGGTTTGTTTCCTGCCTTGCGCCCTGTGTTGGCTGGGATTGGCTCCAGCAGATGCCCATGACCCTATAGTTAGGATATAGCGGGTTGGATAATGGATGGACGGACGTGTAGTCGAGTGCAGCTGTGGCACAAATTGAGTGGTCCAGGCAGGTCTCAGGCAAGCGTTTGGTAGCTCGTTGTGTGAACGTATAATGTGTATGTACCACAAAGCTGAGTTTGTCTACTTGGGCTGAATGAGAAGTGAGGTGCATGCAAGTGTCGTATCTCATGAAGTGCAAGCCACACTTATATAATCTTCTACATCTTGAATTAACACCAACTCACGTGGCAATGGCTGAGCATGAGCAGACACACACATCTTTGGTAACAAAACAAAATCCTCTTATGTGATACCAGTAATGGCGCACTGCATGCATACTTAACTTGACCATTCCTAATTTTCCTCCTCTTTCTCTGTACGTTTATCATTCATTTGCTCAGAGGTTGATGTGCTTGCTGCTTCCTGAGCAGCTCTTCTTTCTCCACCCTAGCGGCCCGCTCCTTCTCTTCTTTCGTCGGCATCTTTTCACGTTAAAACTTGATTAAGTCAGTGTTTGTGTTGCAATTATTTAATACGCTTTTCCTTAATTTTTCACTTAAGTCTTCAATCTGTCTCAAGAATGATTTAAGATATGGTGGTAGGGATGAGAACGGCGCTCGTACGCATGCACCGCCCTGCTGGCGCTCTGCCGAGAGTTGATTCTACTACAAAATAAAATAAAAGGAGGAATAACTTTGGAGGTCAGTCATCACCCTGAAAGCGGATAGTAGACGTCATGTAGTATATGTGTACCAAATTTCAGGTCAATTGATCAAACGGTTTGCGAGTGACAGGTGATTTAAAATTTTGTACAGACAAACGGACAGCCACAATAGCGTATTATATAAGAAGATCATCTGTAGAATTCTGCTCTGTACTTGTAATATTTCTATTGTACTATTGTATTGTATTGAGGATGACTTGTGTTCTGTTCTGTGTATTGTATTGTATTGACCCCCTGTTCTTTTTGACACCCACTGCACACCCAACCTACCTGAAAAGGGGTCTCTCTTTGAACTGCCTTTCCCAAGGTTTCTTCCATATTTTCCATACAAGGGTTTTTTTGGGAGTTTTTCCTTTTCTTCTTAGTGAGTCAAGGCTATGGGGCTTGCTTGTTGGCAAGTTGTTTTGCCTGCCTAAGGTGAAGTCATCCCTGATGGAAGATCACAGGAATCATTGGGTAGAGGGGTCCTTTCATCGGATTGGCTGGCCCAGTGCTGAGTCAGCTGTGGAACAGCCAATAGAGCGAGGCAGCTTGATGGCCGAGGTCTCCAGGATTCTCTGAACAAATCTTATTATGTGATATCATCTACTGTTAAATTCTGGTCCGTACTTGTAAAATTTTTATACTGTATTGAGGATTTGTTCTGTTCTGTGTATTGTATTATATTGACCCCATTCTTTTTGACACCCACTGCATGCCCAGCCTACCTGGGAAGGGGGTCTCTCTTTGAACTGCCTTTCCCAAGGTTTCTTCCATGTTTTCCATACAAGGGTTTTTTTTTGGGAGTTTTTCCTTGTCTTCTTACAGAGTCAAGGCTGGGGGGCTGTCAAGAGGCAGGGCCTGTTAAAGCCCATTGCGGCACTTCTTGTGTGATTTTGGGCTCTACAAAAATAAACTGTATTGTATTTTGTAGTGAGAACTTGGTTGAATGCAACCGTTGAAAAAATGTAAAAGTGCATGCATGTGCCATCTGGTGGCTGTGTTTGAGCATGAGCAGAGTAAACTCCATAAACACACACACACACACACACACACACGCACACACGTCTTTCATAGTGAAAATTGAGGTGCATGCAAGCACTGAAAAAATGTAAAAGTCCATGCATGTGCCATCTTGGGGGTGCTGTGTTTGAGCATGAGCAGAGTAAACTCCATAAACACACACACACACACACACACGCACACACGTCTTTCATAGTGAAAATTGAGGTGCATGCAAGCACTGAAAAAATGTAAAAGTCCATGCATGTGCCATCTGGTGGCTGTGTTTGAGCATGAGCAGAGTGAATCGATCCACACACACACACATCCGCACACACACACAACCTCAGGTCTTTCATTTATATTTGTCTAACGTTGGTCTGGAAAATGGATGACCAGACAAAACAGTCCTGCAGATGTGGGTGTGACTCTCTCAGAACTTCAGATCTGAAATTATTACAATAGAAACTTTCAATTGTTTTTCCATTATCCTGGCACTACAGCATGGCCCATAGTTTACTTTCACCATTGCTTTTTAGTAGAACGTACGACAAATGCAAACAATTTTTAGCCCTCTGCATACAGTAAATAGTGTCCTCCATAATGTTTGGGATATATTTTTCCTTGATTTACCCCTCTGCTCCAAAGTTTAAAATGACAAATCAAACCTTGTAAATGTGATTAAAGTGCACATTACAGACTTTCATTTAAGGGCTTTTGCACACATTTTGGTCACACAACACTTTTTCTACACACCCAAATTTTCAGGGCCTAATAATATTTGGAACAGTCCCTCAGAGCAATCTAATTGGTTGGATTGGCTTCGGTGTGATTGGTTGGTTTGGCTTTGGTGACACAACAAAAGAGAATGTATGATTGTGAGAGACACGAGGATGAGTAAAGGCACATGCTGAGAGAGTCACCTTCAACAATGGAAATTATGAAACAGGGTGGGAGGTGAGTAAGGGGCTTTCGAAAATAATGACAGAGCCTGAGAAGCCGATTTTATGGAAACACGCTAGAGAAAGAGAGCGCCGGTGAAGAGATGTTCAGATTCATGTGAGTACAGAGGAAAGGCGCCGAAAGTACATGTAGGGTAAGAGATAGCAAATATGTTTAAACTCTTCTATGACCTGTCTCAGCAGGTACAGTGGCTAGTATAAACAGAACTATCATACTACAGGGCCCGCCATAATGTTTGGGACAAAGACACATTTTTCCTCTGCTCCACAGTTTAAAATTACAAATCAGACAATTCAGATGTGACTACCGTGCACATTGCCAAGTTTCATTTGATGTTATTTGAATACATTTTGGTCACATCATGTAGAAATGACAGCACTTTTCTTACATGGTCTTCATAGTGTTTGGGACAACTGGCATCCCAGGTGTTTGTGATTCCTCAGGTGGTGGGTTTCATTGCTTCTTAAGACACCTCGGCTTGCTTCTACACTTTGGAGTCTGTAGTTGCCATTGTTCAACATGAGGACAAGAGCTGTGTCAGTTAAAGTCAAAGACCAGGCTTTGGCCTCACACTGGAAATCTGCCATTTCCCTTTCTTCTAATCTGTGAAAGTACTACTTCTATGACCCGTTTCTTCACAAACTCTCAGTGTTGCAGATCAACCGCTGTTCAGATGGGTGAAGACTACATAAATAACGACTGTTGACTTAGGAACCTTTTTAATCTTTCTGTGGCCTTTATATTATTTTTTTAAAGGTCCCTCTATGCTTGAAGATATCCTTGGTCCTCCCTTGTTTGTCTATTCACATTTCCTCAGAGGGTTGGGGTGGGAGGACATCAGAGTGCAGTGTTTTACCCTACCAGTTATTATTATTCCATGTCTTGTATTTATTGAGCTCAACAAAACTCTTCATTTTTTTTTTCCAAGATTTATTGTTCACTGTTTCTACAGAATAGGAGGTGAAAAATATTTAACAGGTAATGAGTAAGTGGTAACTATTAAGGGCCATGTTCATTTAAAGAAATATATAGATATAAACTAAATAACCTTTGATATAAGGTTTATTAAAGAAGATACAGTATGATTTTCGCAGCAAAAAAAGTTCTGAGACTCTACAAAGTTAAACAAAGCTCACATGCACAAGAATAAAATAAAGAGTATCCCTGAAAGAGATTTTATTGACAATACTCCTCTGGCCCCTCACGACCATGAAATGGGAGAACTGGGTCTCAGAAAGTCATATTATGAATGTAATTTCTGACGTATTAGCGGACCTAAAATTCTTAAATCAACATTTTATTATCATATGACTGTTGTGTATTATTATCTGTAATTTTCATAAATTATGTATGCCCTTGCCAAGTGTAATCCCGACAATCTGTTTGTGTTATGGGTAAAGCCAGAAATGGGATACACCTAGTATTACCCGGGTAAAGCTTGCATTTTCCAAAAGACCTGGGTAAACCTAGCATTACCTGAATTCAATCGGGATTTATCTGGGTAAAGTGTGACCTACCCAAGGGTTGTTATTCGAAATTCATCCTTAACCATTCGCGGTTGAATAAACCTAAGATTACCCAGGTAAACTTAGAAAGCCATATTTTATTCCGGCTTTACCTAGGTAATGCTAGGTTTGTATATTTTTTGGCTTTACCCATAACATATAGGGATGTCAAGGGTTTTGACACTCAGGAATTCTATTTGGTGAATCAAGCGTATTTAGAAAGTTCATGTTCTGTTTATGTTTTACGGCGTCGCCAGTTTTCTTTCCCACTGCCGCTCAAAAGCTTTTGTATTTGCTGTCTCCATGTCAGTGGTTCCCAGAATGCACTGCATCACACTTATTGGTTACATCAGAAATTTAAGCAACGGCTTAAAGATCCTCCCCAGCAATTTTTGGGGTATACTGTACAAGTCTGATAGATTAAACCTGCTTCACTGTGCTTAAGAATTTTACTTTTGCTCTTTCTGGTTTCTGACTCTCTGCTCTTGGCTTTTCATTTATTTTTTCTGTTTCTCGTTTTGATTTTGATGCTCAATAACGTTATCATCCAGTTTAGATCTTTGCCCATTCTCCAACTATGTTTCTCCTGGTTGCTTTTCATGTTCTCTTTTACGCTCTTTCACAAGTCAGTACATTCCGACCAGAGGGAGAAAATGGCAAGTCGTAAAGAATAAATTAGTCATTTAATAGCAGGAGATGACAAGGAGCAAACAATAGAGGGCCTTAGTTTCGCACAGAGGTCAGTACACGGGATTCTTTTAAATAAGTTTTCGACAAAGCAAAAAAAAAGACAAAATCTCATAACACTCACTCAAAACTCCATTTCTAATTAAAATAAAGCAAATGAGTGCTATTTACTGCAGAGATACAAAATTATGGAGCACGCTGTAGTAGACCACCATCTTCTGAAACACTGATTTAATGACATCATGCACAGTGACATCAAACTGCCATGTGTCAACAACACAAGCGCACCCATGAGTACAACACAGAAAACAAAGCAAAGAATGGCAACAAAAATGTCATTGTCATAAAGATAAAAAATAATCAAAATTTGCCACAAAATATTACCAATAGACACAAAATAATAACCAGGAAATGCGCAAGTGGTTGTAACTACTGTATAACTACCTCTGAATAAAAGAGTGGGAAGAGTTTAGTAACTTTTGATGCTTTGTAAGCCATACTAAGAACAAAAGGTAAATAAATAATAGTAAACATCTTATAAATACATTGTCATGCATGCACATCGCAGGATCTCCTTGCTGGCTCACTTGAAGTAGGTGGTAACCTGCTGAGGTGAGAGGGGGCACTGACACTAACTGTGTCGTCTCCTTTTCTCCCAGCAGCTGTGAGAAACCGCCCAGATGAGGGAAATTAGCTCCACCCCTTCCGGTCCTCCCGCTATAGCAAGCCTCCACTACGCCGTCTTTTGGGACCGAAATGTGATGGGTACAGAGCTCCACGGAAGACCTGCTATTTGTTCTAGGAAGTTGATTCAGTTCATCTGGACATAGTTCTTTTCCAGAGAGATACGTTACATCACTCATCCAAGTAACTTCCTCAATCTAAGTTGACTGCAGGTTTCTCCAATCTTATAAACAGTACCTTTGCATAATGACTGAAACTAGCAACATTGATTAACAACGGCCGTGTGATCAATGATATGCAAATAGTCCATTGATCAATGGCCATGAGTACCATTCACAAAGAGTTGGGGAATGACTGCAATCACTTCATTGTAAGATGGTGAAGATGGACCAAGGAGGGGGCCTAAGGGTACTTTTTCACGTAATGGCCTCCTTGACCCCTCACTCAAACCAGCGTTCCTCCCTGTCCAGGATGTGCACATCTTCATCACTGAAAGAGTGACCACTGTCCTGTAGGTGTAAATAGACTGCTGAGTCCTGGCCTGACAAAGTAGCTCTTCTTTATTGTGCTATCCGCTTCGCCAGTGGTTGTTTGGTTTCCCCAATGTATAATTCACGGCAATCCTCTTGGCACTTAACTGCGTAAACTATATTACTCTGTCTGTGCTGGGGCACCCGGTCATTGGGGTGGACCAATTTTTGCCGTAGCATGTTTTGGAGTTTGAAAGCCACCGAGAATTGATGAGAGCCACTGAGTTGATGTGGTCAGTGGACTAACACATCCAGTTCACCAGGGAGGACATGAAACATGACAGGCTAGCTTTCTTAGATTGTGAAATTCCATCAGCAATGGGGGACATTTGAAAGTTGATGTGTACCGTAAACCAACGCATACGGATCAGTATTTAAGGTTTGACTCTCACCATCCACTAGAGCACAAATAGGTGTCATCAGGACTCTACAACACAGAGCAAACACCATACCCACAGACACAGCAGTCAGGGAAGCAGAAGAACATCACATCAAAAAGGCCCTGGGAAAATGTGGTTATCCCAGCTGGACTTTTGTCAAAGCAGGGAAGACACCTAAAGAAAGCTATAAGCAATCCAGGAGAGAGGAAGGACAACTGCTGCCTAAGCGAAAACCTTTGGTGATCCTTTATGTGTCAGGAGTATCGGAACAGCTGAGACACATTTTTTCAAAACACCAGGTCTCGGTGGGCTTTCAAACCCCAAAACACGCTACGGAAAAATCTCCAAGGACCGGGTGCCCCAGCACAGACAGAGTAATATAATTACGCAGTTAAGTGCCAAGAGGATTTCCGTGAATTATACATCGGGGAAACCAAACAACCACTGGCGAAGCAGATGGCACAACACAGAAGAGCTACCTCATCAGGCCAGGACAGTGGTCACTCTTTCAGTGATGTAGATGTGCACATCCTGGACAGGGAGGAACGCTGGTTTGAGTGAGGGGTCAAGGAAGCCATTTACGTGAAAAAAGGACCGAGGAGGGGGCCTAAGAGTACATCTTTCACCATCTTACAATGCTATGATTGCAGCCATTCCCCAACTCTCTGTGAATGGTACTCATGGCCATTGATCAATGGACAATTTGCATATCATTGATCACACGGGCCCATTGTTAGTCAATGGTGCTAGTTTCGGTCATTATACAAAGATACTATTTATAAGGTTGGGAGAAACCTGCAGTCAACTGAGACTGAGGAAGTCACTTGGATGAGTGATGTAACGTATCTCCCTGGAAAAGAACTATGTCCAGATAAACTGAATCAACTTTCTAGAATTTCCTTACCTGGATTATTGAGCATACATAAATTTGTTAAGAATTTCTAACCACAGCCCTTATTTTCTTTTAGGTTTTACCCCATGAGCTTATTGATTGCTGTCAGAAGGTACTTGTTTAAGTTTAAAGAAAAAGAAGAAAATGAGATTAAAAGAGACGACCCGGCTGGCGTCCCAACTATTCTTTGCTTGTTACGGCTCTGTTTCGACACAAGTTTTGCCACATGTCATTTTAGAAGATCACAAACAACGGAAGATCACAGACATAAGGTGCTTTCCCACCGCAGAACATTTTTTGCAGGAACCAGGGACTTTTTAAATACTCAGGAACTTTTGTAGCATTCCCACCCCAAGAACTCTGGACATTTGTAGGTCCTGGTATGCTTTTTTTTTTTTTAGCTCCTACTCCAGGGAATGTACTTTTTCTTCAACCAGGAACTATTGTGGTGATCAGGCGATCAATTTTGCCGATTGGCAATGGCGCCATGTTAAAATTCTGTTAGTAGTTTCGACAGTGGCGGACCAACATTTTGGGGGCCCCAAAGGTTGAACTGTTATGGACACCCTTTTGCAACCAGGTCTGGGTAACCACTGTTATCTTTTTCAATGGGGTTGTTCGACGACAGATCGCCACAATTTTTTTTTTTTTAATGTAACATTACATCTCTGATTTTGATTAAAATGTCTGTACTGGATTATGTCACATGTTAAAGTCACTAGCGTGAAAAAAAATATATTTCCTATTCCTTATAGGTTGAGTTATAGAGGGAATAAAAATTAAAGTTGCTTCTGGGGCCCCTCTGAGATTAGAGGTCCTGAAGCTTAAGCTTCACTAGTTTCATAGTAGATGTACCACTGGTTATTGGTGGAGATGGAGCATCACATCACTCTTCATAGCTGTCTCCCTGGCTAGAGTTCAACCATGCACCGCATTAAGTCAATAATCTCCCTGGTGAAGTCGGAATCACTTTGAAGCAATCAGGGGACGGGGATGGGGGGTCTTCAGTGAACTCCGGAATGCTCCACAACATATCACTTTTGTTTTTATATACAGGTTATATGTCCTGTTGTGTGGTGGGAACACAATACAGGAAAGTGGTGTGACCAGGAAGGCGTGGTACTGCACCCCAAACCAACACAAATCCCGGGTTCAAATAAGTGATTTGTTAATAATAATACCTTCATAATGCCTCTTCCAATAGACAGAATTCCCCTGTTATTTCTTTTTCTCCTCCTCACCTCCAAGCAAGCTTTGTCCCCCTTCATCCCAATTCCGACTCACCTGGACGTGGCTGGGCAGTTCTTTTATCTTGGACCTGAGAGTACTTCCGGTGCCAGGGCATAGCAAGATGGACGTACTTCTGGGTCAATTGGAAAACACAGCTCCTATCGGCACCCCCTGATGATACCCAGGGAAACCAACAGGGCTGCCCTATGGCACTACAACTCCCAGCATGCTCTGTGCGTGTCCACTGGTGTACCCGACTCCAGGATTGCTACCAACTAGCAGTTCAGGGGAACATGTAGCTTGAACAATTCAGCACTCCATGTCCTTCCTTCACACTGGCCTCCCATATGGGTACTGTTCCTCTATCTAATCCTGCTGGGATTTCAGCGTACCCACTCTTCAGAACCTCCTGCCCCTTTTCCTGCCTTCTTGGCCAGGTACAGGAATGGATTCCATTCTGGCAGGGACTGGTGTTCCTACCTGCCATCCATTACAGTGGTCAATGACCACAAGTGGCACAGGGCTGACATCATACAGGAACTCATGAAAACCAAGTTCCTGCACTAGGAAAACGTCTATAAAAATATCACCAGGCTTTCTAAACAGCACCAATTTGGTGGATCAAAAGTAATTTTAGGAATGCATGTGTGAAGGAAAAATGGATGAACATCATAAAAATGAAACTACTGTCCGACAAGAGAGCCTGATGTGATTCATGGGGGAAGGATGTGAGTACTAAACGGCAGCTTACCTCTTATAAGAAAACAGCAATTAACTCGAAGAGCGGTGATGTCACCACGTGCCCTGCATCCAGCCCAGTCTCTTCTGGTCCAGTTACCATAAATTCCACAGAAGAAGAAGAAGAAGAAGAAGAAGGTGAAGGTCTTCCGACTGCACAACCAGTACAAGAGACAGACACATCGATGTTGGCGAAACTGGAGCCAATTTCTTTCTTTATATTTTTCCGTCGAAATATCATTTACTGTAAGGGGGTCACCATTCTGTACCCTGATCCTTGCTAACATACAGTGGATTTAAAAAGTCTTGAGACCCCTTCACTTTTTTTCCACGTTTTGCTGTGTTGTAGCCTTGTGTTAAAATTATTGAAATTGATTTTACCCCCATATCAAGCAACACCTGATACCCCAGAATGATAAAGCAAAAACAGGATTTTAGAATTTTTTGAAAATTGATTGAAAATACAATACAACCCTGTACAACCGGTGTCAGAGCTTGGTCCGCATTGCTGACAGTAAGTCGAACCCGTTTCCAGTGAGAGTTGGACTCCGCCAGGGCTGCCTTTGTCACCGATTCTGTTCATAACTTTTATGGACAGAATTTCTAGCGACAGCCAGGGTGTTGAGGGGGTCTGGCTTGGTGGACTCAGGATTGGGTCACTGCTTTTTGCAGATGATGTTGTCCTGTTTGCTTCATCAGGCCGTGATCTTCAGCTCTCTCTGGATCGGTTCGCAGCTGAGTGTGAAGTGGCTGGGATGGGAATCAGCACCTCCAAATCCGAGACCATGGTCCTCAGCCGGAAAAGGGTGGAGTGCCCTCTCAGGGTTGGGAGCGAGATCCTGCCTCAAGTGGAGGAGTTCAAGTATCTCGGGGTCTTGTTCACGAGTGAGGGAAGAATGGAGCGCGAGATCGACAGGTGAATCGGTGTGGCGTCCGCAGTGATGCGGGCTCTGCATCGGTCTGTCGTGGTGAAAAAGGAGCTGAGCTGTAAGGCAAAGCTCTCAATTTACCGGTCGATCTATGTTCCTACCCTCACCTATGGTCATGAGCTATGGGTAGTGACCGAAAGAACGAGATCGCGAATACAAGCGGCTGAAATGAGTTTCCTCCGCAGGGTGTCTGGGCTCTCCCTTAAAGATAGGGTGAGAAGCTCAGTCATCCGGGAGGGGCTCAGAGTAGAGCCGCTGCTCCTCCGCATCGAGAGGAGTCAGATGAGGTGGCTTGGGCATCTGATCAGGATGCCTCCTGGACGCCTCCCTGATGAGGTGTTCCGGGCACATCCAACCGGGAGGAGGCCCCGGGGAAGACCCAGGACACGCTGGAAGGACTGTCTCCCTGCTGGCCTGGGAACGCCTCGGGATTCTCCCGGAAGTGCTAGAAGAAGTGGCTGGAGAAACGGAAGTCTGGGTATCTCTGCTCAAGCTGCTGCCCCTGCGACCCGACCTCGGATAAGCGGAAGAGAATGGATGGATGGATGGATGATTGAAAATAAAAAGAAAAATAAAAACTGAAATATTCCACTGACATGAGTTTTCAGGATCTTTAATATGACACTTGAAATCTGGCTCAGGCGCATTCCATTCTATTGATCATCATTCGGACAAGACAGCTATTTTCAGGTCTCTCTGGTGAAGCTTGATTGGGTTCAAGTCCAGAAAGTGGCTGAGCAACTCAAGGACATTCCCAGAGGTGTCACCAAACCACTCATATATTGTCTTTGTCATTGTTCTGTTAAACAGAAAACCTTCAGCCCAGCCTGAGGTCCAGAGTGGTCTGGAGGAGGTTTTCCATAAAGATAGTTAAGGATATTTACAAACTTGGGCATATTTGTGGTAGATGAAATTCAATGTCCGTAAGTGTAAAGTATTACACATTACAAATCACCATGTGATTTCTCATTTTTTTATTTTTAATAAATTTGCAGAAATCTCAAGTAAACTTTTTTCACGTTGTCATTATGGGGTGTTGTGTGTAGAATTCTGAGGAAAAAAATGAATTTAATCCATTTTGGAATAAGGCTGTAACATAACAAAATGTGGAAAAGGTGATGCGCTGTGAATACTTTCCGGATGCACTGTACATTGTCTATTTTCTCGAGACAAAGATTAATGAGACTCACATGCCACAGCTAAGATAGGGTATCGCCAATGTTCTTATTATGAAAGTCAGTGGGGCAGCAAGCCCAAGTGGGTCCTCCGACCTGGGTGATTCTTAAGAGTTAGTGGACGCCTATCCATGATCACGAATATAGTAAACCTGCCAGTAAGACTCCTGCCAAGGAGTCTTTGGGTTGCTTTTTTGTCCCGTGATCACACGCAACTAGTTTTAAATGAATTGAAAGTATTTCTAAAATCATGTTTTCACTTTGTCATTCTGGGGAATTGATGTGAAATGATTTTAGCAAAAGGCTACAAACATACCAAAATGTCTGAATATTTTCTCTGTCCACTAAAAATGTTAACTTTCTTTCCAGGTGTTGGTCTCCTTTTGAAAAGGTGGTAACACGTTGCCAACTAAAGGGACGAGTTCTTTCTGCATCATTTTTGATTCAAATATGGGACAGTTGCGGACATAAGACTTGAGTATTTTAGATTAAATTAGCATAAATTAGATGTATAAATTCAACATCCCTATTGGTTCATCTTTTTGAGTGTGTCAACGCAAGTCATTGTCACAATGAACAAAATAAAAATGCATTTTCAAGTCAGAAATGCCATTGATTGTCATGGCCCTGGACCAAACCTATTTGTTTTGATGTCACTATCACACACGTTCGCAGAGGGGACAGCTTAAGGATTCTGATGATTGTAATTCCCTGCCGCTCCAGGGGTTGGCGCTGTGTCCCAATACCCTTTTCTCTTCCTCCCTCTGCAGATTGGAAGATTGATGGCTTTAAAACCACTGACCTGTGTCTATCCACCTGGGCCCGCTTCTTTCTGCTGTAAGGACTTAAGACCAGAAGATCCACCATCTTGAGGCAGTTCAATTGGGAACTCAAAATCTGGGAAGATGTTTCCGCAATTATTGTGTGTTTATTTCTTTTTGTGTGATTATACAGGGTCACCAAGATGGCACTCCAACTCTTTATCATGGTCTGTCTGTTCTCTTACAACACAAAGGAAAATAAAATCTGTTCCAAACAATAGAAACTATCTTTGTGCTTAGCTGAAACTTGAAGACCATACAAAATGTGCTATTCTTCGATAATAATAATAATAATAATAATAATAATAATACATTTTATTTATATAGTGCCTTTCCCATATTTCGATAAGGGCATGGCTATAGTCGTTTCTATGAAAGATGTCTGATAGTTGAAATACTGAAAAGGCTTTGGCATGAGTGAGTAGAGAAATCAGGTTATATAAATTCCCAAGCATCTCAATTTAAGGCTATGTCACATTAGACGACTTACCAGTGATTTTCTTTTCATTAATCTTAGCCAGTAGGAGGCTGTCAGTGGCGCACTCCCGTGAAACGACATACCCGATGCCTAAGACCGACAAGTCTCTGACTGGTTAAGATTTAATCAAAGAGGTTTAGATTTGTTGTTAGTCGGAGGGTGGAGTTCAGCTGGGCGGCATGGTGGCGCAGTGGTAGCGCTGCTGCCTCACAATAAGGAGACCTGGGTTTGCTTCCCGGGTCCTCCCTGCATGGAGTTTGCATGTTCTCCCCGTGTCTGTGTGAGTTTCCTCCGGGCTCTCCGGTTTCCTCCCACAGTCCAAATACATGCAGGTTAGGTTGATTGGTGATTCTAGATTGGCACTAGTGTGTGCTTGGTGTGTTTGTGTGTGTCCTGCAGTGAGTTGGCACCCTGCCCGGGATTGGTTCCTGCCTTGTGCCCTGTGTTGGCTGGGATTGGCTCCAGCCGACCCCCGTGACCCTGTGTTCAGATTCAGCGGGTTGGAAAATGGATGGATGGATGGAGTTCAGCCAGAAGTACAATGCATAGAATGTAGCGATGAAGAATAAGGAACACGTGTTTTGAACCTCCAAACTGAATAGAAAAAATAAATAAAGGGCACAGGCTGCACATTGAGGGCTCTGTCAGGCAGCTTGCTATTGGGTGGCAGAAAATAGGGCGAGGATGACTGCACTCAGTTGGTAAATATGGCATGGGCTGCGTTTTTCAATTGTGTAATTCAACAATGGTGCAGGGAGGACATTGGCAAATCTGACATACCACATGACAAAAAGTTGTGGAACGGGACATCAGCTTTGAAAAATTGTGTTGAGTTAACTGAGGATTGACATTATGCAAAACTGTAGCACGGACACACAGAAAATGTTACGGGTTTGCAGTTTGTCTGTCTGGTCTGCTAGTGCAAGCAAAGATGACAGTGGTTTAGGAAAAGAGAAACAATTGACAGTGACACCCCTGAAGGCTCAAACGTCCGGTTACCGGGGTCATTTGTATAAAATCCCAACTATTTTTTTGAAAGGAAGATAGAGTACAGCAATCAGAGGAAAAAGACTGGCAAACTATCTAAATGAATCAACAACTGCATTGGTCATGTGAAAGGAACTACAGCTGCAAAGACCTGTCTGGATAGGTGAAGATCAGCCGTAATCCCATGAACCCACAATGCACTCTGTTACATCTAGCGGTCCTGTTCGGCTCGCTAAAGTTCCTTTTCTTTATTGTGCCACAGTACTGACTGAGGAAATATTTTACATGTAAAATTTCAGATTCATTTATTCTTCTACAATTCATCCACCCAGTAAAGACAGACCGCTCAGACTCTGGACCATTGTGTGAACTTTTGGGGTGTGTATTTAACTGTATATCATTTTATTCTCACCATAGGGGTTATTGTGTGTTGGGGACGGTAAAGGTCATTGCTATTTTCTTCTTTGTGTTTTTCTATTTAAACATATTTATATGTTTTTCATGGCTTTGCTTACATTTTCTTGTAACTGTGTTTGTATATGTACATTTTCACGCACGAGCGCATGGGGAGCATTCGAAGGACCCGATGTGCAGCATAGAAAGCCGTGCCCGGGGGCAAAGGCAGCGTAATAACCTTTGTTTCTTTATTCCTTCAGAAAGAACGAAGCACCGCCGCCATAAAACTGCACGGACGGCTAAAGGATCTGCTACACTTCCGGGTTCCTTTCTACCTTCTGGTTCCCCCTTGATGATGTCAGCCGCCCGTCCACCGTCACGCCTTTCCCAGCATCCCACTGATTAATTTCCGGTCCACCCCTATAAGTCATCCGTCTTCCCGTCCTCTTATGTCTCTGAATTTTGTTAAAATTATTGACCCTGAATTCTTTGTTTTTGGATACAGTATATGGGGTGTGAGGGATGGCCGGCCAAATATTCCGGTCCACACCTCCAGGCCGCCAGATGGAGCCCTCCCAGCAGCATGGAAGTTCCCCAAATTCCAGCAGGGCATTATGGACATTGTAGTTTTTATAAACAACCCTGCTGGATACCATGGGGACCACCAGGAGCCGCTGTATGGAGGGTTACAGAGTGCTACATGCCCTATAACCCGGAAGTGCATCATGATCACATGACCGGAAGGAACGACGTGCTTCCGGGTTGAAGAAAAGGACTTTTAATCTGATCCAGAAGTCATGAGGACTTATAGATTGTTGGGTTGGAACCACTTCCGGGTCAGGGACTATAAAGGATTCTGGGAAACCCCAGACGAGTGAGCTGAGCTGGGTGGAATGGTGGCAACGCGTCTGGGAGAGTAGGATTGGTTATTGTATTGATTATTGATTTATAAGAGTAGTGTGGAGTGGAGTTTGCTTTGTGCACATTATTATTATAAAATAAATAATTGGATTTTTACCCAGTGTTTGGAGTGGTACCTGAGGGTTCAAGCGGTCGATAGGGGCCTCAACTGCGACAGGGGCTAAAAACCCCAAACCTTTATACATCTTGTGTGCTTCTTTTACAACATACATATATAAATACACACACACACACACACACCACTATATTTATGGTCAGCTCCTTTGCTTTCCAGCGGGACCATGGGTCATGAGATGGGAGGTCAACCCTGCTTCGCCCATGGCCACCACTAGGGGGCACATGGATGTTTTTAGGGCCCTATTTTGCCACACTACCGGAAGAAGCTCGTTGGGCACCTGGAGTCCTTCTAGGTGCCTTATAAAAAGGGACCGGTCACCAGAAGTCAACGGCCAAGTTCGGGAGGAAGAGGACAAACCCTGAGGAGGACTGCAGGTGGAAGGACAGCAAGCAAAAGGGACTGTGTTGGGCTCTGTGAGCCTTGTGTGTTGGTGATTTGTGCACTCTGTAAATAAACCTGCCTCCAGTATGTCTGTGTCGGGGTTAGGGCAGCTGTACATGCCTTAGGCTTCACAATACACACAGACAAAGACATACATACACAGAGACATATAATATATATTGTGCTCTAATGGTAGTAAAACCCAGGTTCAAGGAAGAAATGTTGGGGCACCAACCAGGTTGTCCTTTAATTCTCTCAAACAGAAAATTAAAGTGCTCAATGGCACTGCAAACAGAAAATTCAGAGAATTGCCTCTCTCTTAAGGTAATCATTGCTTGTCTGAGTGGGTCCTTCTTTTCTGCGGAGCACCACCTCTCCGGTTAGCTCAGGCCAAATGTATGACGCCTCCCTCTGGGGATGCACAGCTTTATTTTAATTTCCTCAGAAAGCAGCAGGGTCAACTGCCCTCAGTGCTGTGGAGGCAGAAATAGGTGACAAGGTTAGTGACACCTCCCTAACTCTCACTTTGGGGCTGTGCTGCATACCCCAGCAATTGTACCCAACTGACATGCATGTGCCACTATATATATATATATATATATATATAAATATATATATATATATATATAATATATATATAGTATATATATATATATATATATATATAAAATAGAGGGTGGCACGGTGGCGCAGTGGGTAGCGCTGCTGCCTCGCAGTTGGGGGACCTGGGTTCGCTTCCCGGGTCCTCCCTGTGTGGAGTTTGCATGTTCTCCCCGTGTCTGCGTGGGTTTCCTTCCGGGCGCTCCGGTTTCCTCCCACAGTCCAAAGACATGCAGGTTAGGTGGATTGGCGAATCTAAATTGGCCCTAGTGTGTGCTTGGTGTGTGGGTGTGTTTGTGTGTGTCCTGCGGTGGGTTGGCACCCTGCTCGGGATTGGTTCCTGCCTTGTGCCCTGTGTTGGCTGGGATTGGCTCCAGCAGACCCCCGTGACCCTGTGTTCGGATTCAGCGGGTTGGAAACTGAATGGATGGATGGAGATATATATATATATGCAGACACACACACTCACAGTATACATATAAATATTATATATATATATATATATATATATATATATATATATATATAGTATATATATATATATATATATATATATATATATATATATACACACCGTGGACCCTTGACTTACCAATTCGTTCTTCAGGTTGTAACTCAAGTTGGTTGTAAGTCAAGACTATTTTTCCCATAAGAAATAATGGAAATGCCCTTAATGCGTTCCGAACCGCCCACAGCAACACTAACTTAACTTTTTTTTAAATTGAAAAGGGTTGTATAATGTGCATAATTTACCAAAAACACCAACAATTTTTCTAATGTACTAACCAAAAAGTTATAAAAAGATACAACAATTTCATACTGTACTCACCATTTAAGTTGACATCTTTTGCTTGCAGGAAGGAAGGAGGAGGAGAATGGAATGTAAGGTGGTTATTGTTTGCAAGGAGTTTCCTTATACAAATCTTTTCTTTGTAAAATTGTCGAGATGGTGGATTTCGACATGCTGTACATATTAGCGAGATCGATCGCACGAACGCCACTCTCATATTTCCACACAATTTCCTTCTTCGTTTTGATTGTGATCGCTTTGTTTACCTTCACTTCCTTCCTTAGCAATTATCAAAATAAATTATATAAATCACTGCACTGACCGAAATTACGTCCACAAACACATGTATCTGGGCTCCGACTGACCCTTACAAACACTCTCGGCTGTTTGTTTACAATCGCACAAGCAGATACACGTGACCGCATTCGGGTCGTAACGCAAGATGTTGATCGTAATTCAAAACAAAAATTTTGGTCGTAAAGCAAGTTGTTCGCATGTCAGGCCGGTCGTATATCAAGGGTCGACTGTATATATATATATATATATATATATATATATAAATTTAATTCTGGCCAAGCGGAAGGTAGGTACGATCCAACGTCAAACGTTGCCACTGTATCTGATTGCGTTCAGCTCTGATGGGAGAGCATCCCCCACTTGGGGAGAAAAGCACGTAGCCGTTGTGATGGACGGCCGGCACCTTATCCTGGCCGACACATCCAAGACGCTAGATGGCGTCTTCCCAGCAGCATGGACGTGCCCCAGATTCCTGCAGGGCACCATGGGAGATGGAGTTCGGCTTCACAGCCCTGCTGGGTGCCGTGGGTGCCATCGTGTGACGCTGCAGGGAGACGCAGGAATTTTTATTTTCCGTATAGCCCAGAAGTACTCCCAAGTCACGGGGACGGAATAACAGAAGTACTTCCGGGCTGAAGAAAAATATAAGTCTTCATCTGACCTGGCAGTGCTAATGAATCACATGGACAGAAGGACAGGAGCACTTCCGGGTCAAGGACTATATAAAGGAAAATGCGAGACCCAGCAAGCTGAGCCAGTGTTGGGTGGTAGTGTGATGGAGCTGCTGGGAGGAGAGGAGGATTTATTGTATTATTGTGATTATTGATTTGTTTATTGTGGTGCTTGTGGTGTCTACTGTGGCCCAATATCGAAAAGAAGAAAAAATTAAAAGAATTATTGGTGCTTTTACTTGATGTCCTGGACGTTTGTCTGCGGGGTTTGAGGAGCGACAGCACCCTCTAGTTTCACACCGTGATATCTCTGGCAATCAGCAGCTACCCTGTAAAACACACACAGCTCTGATCTCTCTCTCTCAAAAACATCACTCCTTAACAATCTCTAGATGATAATGTCTGCTGAACAAACAGGTATCGCTAACTAAGCGGAGGCAACACATGGGGAGAGGTAGGCTGACTTCAAGAGAGGCTGCCGTGTGAGTGAGGAGGGCCCCGCCACCCTCCCCTTGGCCTGATGCATCTCTCTCGGATTCGGTACCTCAAGCGAATGATGATACTTAATGTGATGAGAGAAGTCACAAAAATCAACCAGAATGTTCAAGCAAATTATTGAAAAAAAATCCATTAAGTAGTTCTCTCGTGAAAAGCGGACAGACATACATACGTTGGATTTTATTTTATACTAGCCATTCCCCCAAGGCTCTGCCCGCGTAGTAGTAAAACAGGACAGTGAGGAGGGCCCTGCCCGGCTCCCTATTCCTGATGTCACGCTTCCCCCTCCCTTCGGCCTGCTGCTCTCCTTCGGATTCGGTGCCGCAAGCGAACGATGATACATAGCGCAATGAGAGAAGTCACAAAATCAACCAGAATGTTCAAGCAAATTATGGAAAAAAACACGATCTAAATCCGTTAAGTAGTTCTCTCGTGAAAAGCGGACAGACATACAGACAGACGTTGGATTTTAGATATATATATACTGTATGTATATGGAAGCGAAGGTTTGTGATATGGTTTGCATTTTTGTAGTTGGAGATCCACAAAGGGAGAGAATGAATCACGTATCATAAAGTAGTTTTTATTTCTGTGCTTTCAGCTCCTGCCAGGACCCGTCATCAGAGGATAATGATTAGACACACAAGAATCACTGATTTATACGCACACAAATTCAATCGGACACACAATTAACTGGGACAATGTAAAAGTAAGAATAAAGGCCAGTACTAAAAGTGCCAGAGAGCTGGCTGAATCTTGGCTATCAACGAAAACGCCATTAACAGACATTTGGACATGAACCCAGCATATGCAAACTAAAGAATAAGAACATCCTCATAATAAATAAAATTTTATGACCAACACCCTCCTAACCCCACCTCATTACCATCACACTCACCTACCCCCCCCCCCCCCCCCCCTATATATTGCCTATATATTGCCTTTGATTCCTGTAAGTCTAATCATTATCCTCTGATGACGGCTCCTTATGATACGTGATTCATTCTCTCCCTTTTTTGGATCTCCAACTACATATTATATTATATTATATTATATTATATATATATATATATATATATATGAATGAGAGAGAGAGAGAGATGTACATATACACACACACACACACACACACACACACTTGACTGTTTAAAGTTGATTATATTCAAAGGGGGAGGCATTGTGAGGCCCTTTAAGAGGTGATATTGGCCTACCCTTACATTAGCCAATTCATAGTTTAGGAAGGTGAGTGATAGCGATCATCCTGCTTTCAGCATATTGAGTCCAAGTCATTACAAAATTATTCTGTCACTTTACTTACTCCTCAGAGTTCGGTGTTTCCCCATATTTTGTGTGTTGAACATACGAGGGCTGATTGAAAAGTAATGAGACTGTCCCTGTTTCTCATTCATGGAGGTAGACGTGGGAATGCTGTGGAGGTGTTTGTGAATGGAACACATCAATGTGTGGACTTTTGTGGAACTGCAGTTGGACCACCGTATTCATGTTGTCATGGCCAATGAAGAAGACGCTTCTGTGAGAGTATGGCAGAGGTGGGTGACTGAATTTTGTATTAAGCTTTGGAAGAGTGCTAATGAAAGAACAGCTACATGTTCTTAGACGATGAAGTGAAAAAACAACACGGCCTCATTGCTAAAAGTGATGTCACACAATAGTCTGCCACTCGTCTTAGCTTCATTTTTGAAATGTTGTAAAAAAAAAAAAAAAAAAATTAATGTGAAAGATACCATTTTGAAAAAGAAAAAATGTTTGGAGCCCGTGGAGTCATCTACTCATTAATTTCATTCATCTCTCTTTCTACTACAATTTAAGAATATAAATATAAAGGCTTATTTAACTGAGTAGAAGATCTTGATTCTCATAAAGAAACTATTTTATACTGCCTTTCCAATCCATCTTATGGTGCCGTTCCTGGCCATCTATCTGTCTATCCTGGTTTTTCTCCCAGGACACCACAGACACATCAGTTTGGTTAATGTGACCCGTCAGATCAGTAAGGTGCGAGTGAGCGACCCCTGCTCTGGATTAGTGTCCTTTAAGAGGCCTGCATGCTGCTTTACCCCTCGTGCTACTGGGATGCCCACTACCCCTTCATAACCCTAAAACTGGATAAAGTGAGTCCAGTAAATAAAATGAGAAAAATAGAATTAAGCTCCTCACACCCCTGCTTAGAAAAGCCCCAGGAATGTGCTGTGTAGCAGGCGGCAAGCGTCCGATAGCAACGTGTAATTCCCATGTAAATGACGCTTTAAAGACTTTAACCTCCTTGTCTCCCAATGCAGGTTTAATTGTCCAGATGATCATTATTAAACTACAAATCCTGTGTTTATCAAATTAACTGCTCAGCAAGGGAACCGCAAGTATTAAAAATGAATAATCAATTCCAAACGCATGAGTCCTGCACACTGACAATGAGAAGAGCAGGTTATCTGGAATCGTTAGAAAACGACTAAATTGAGTTGTATTGCCTTTAATAGATAAAGTAAATCCTTCTTTAAGCAGTGCTGGTGTGCAGGGGTTTGTGATGCGGACTCTCGGCACTGGGGACCCAGGTTCAATTTCTGGTTCAGTCACTCTGTGTGGATTTTATAGGTTTTAATGAATCCTCTTGTGTTTTCTCCTGGATGGCTTGTTTTCTTTTTTCATTTTTTCCCCTCATATTCAAAGATTTGCTTTCATGAAAAGTCAAATCAGAACTGATCCCAATGTTAGTGAGGGGCCGGGTGTGTGAGAGAGTGCCAGTGATGTGCCGGCATCCCATCTGCCACGTATGGCATAGGCACAGCTTCAATAGAAAATGGGTGGATGACTGGCATAACCCCACTTGTGCTTAGTAAAGCGAGCTAGACAGAAATAAATAACTGGATTTTAAAATTCCTCATTTATTTTTTTTGAAGAACTTTGGAGATATAAAATCTTTATGACTTTGGTGCAATCACGTTCTAAAACATAAGGAGCCTCCAGAAAAGCGTTAGTCATTCAAGAGCGATGATGGGTTTTGGTGACAGCCCCCTGAGTATGTAACACTGACCCCTTTGCATCACAGGCTCTGTGTGTGTGTGTGTGTGTGTGTGTGTGTGTGTGTGTGTTAGTCATAGTGACAGGCGCTCAGGACATGTAGAGAGAGATCAAGGAGACTCGGAGTATAATTTTCTCATAGGACGGCATAATGGATGGCACTGCTGCCTCGCAGCTCAGGTAGCAGTTTTGGCCACAATAATCAGACAAGCACAGTAAGCCATTGTTCCGCTAGCCCTCAGGGACATTTAAAAGACCACTGCGCGATTATAATCCACTACTTGTCACACACGTGCACATGAGAGGCAGCTAAAGGACTCAAATGAGTGTAATTCCATGCCAGACCAGGGGGTGGCGGAGTGCGCTAATCCTTTCTCTCTTTCCACTGCAGACCAGTTATGGGAAATTCTGCCTGGCCCCCGACAACGTCACTTCCAGTCCTGGGCCCCCAGTGACCTGACGACATCACTCCTGGTCTCACATAATGACATCACTTCTGGTCACAGACCCCAATACCCCCAAGACGACGACGTCACTTCCTCTGCCTTCCTTCAAAACCCTCCATCTTTGCCTCATGCAAAGCAGGTCTTGTTCTGGACTGGAATCTGTACTATCGTGCAATTAATTTTCAGATTTGCATCCGGTCTTATACAGGGCGCTGCCCCAAACCTTTTTCTGGCTCTTGTCTATTCATTTAACATACTTTTAGTTTCTCTTTCTACATTGAGTCCAATGCACTTTGCCCATTTTGTGGAAATTTCACAGACATTTCCATATTTAAACTGACCTGGTGTGTGCATGCCAGACAATGAAATGGAGGCCCCTCTAGCATTGCCCGTTGCCCTGGTATGGGCTCCGGCCTCCCATCACTATGACAAGGACTTGTTATGTGAGAACCTTCTCAGTTCCACTTAGTCCAATTCTGGGATGTATGGGGCTGGAGTGTACCCAGCAGCACTGGGCACAAAGCAGGAATTCTACCTGGACAGGCTGCCAGAGCACTATATAATACACACACACACACACACACACACACACACAATCACAGTGGACCAATCCACAATTACTAAATAATCAAACCTACTCGTTATTTTTAGGATGTGGGAGGAAAACCCATGATGACATCAGGGAGGTTAACACAGCATAAACGAAGACCAGCAGTGGGATTCAAACCCAGAATGCTTTTGTACATTCATGAGGCAGCAATGGATCTATACCATTCTGGGACAGTATTTTAGTTATTGAATACAGTAGTGTGGATATTTTTGGATTTTACAAGAGACAAACCTGCATCCCTTTTCGGATAAATTCTCCTCCATTGCTTGGCCAAGAAGTCATGGGAGATGATGGTCAGCTGAGGAGTGATGATATCCCCCTTCCGTTCTAGGACATGGACATAGAAATACACTGCAGCGGCACCTACACCAGCAAGCATGGCGGGACACACCTGTCGGGCATTGGGCACCAGGAAAGACAGGACAGGACAGTGGGTGACTTCCTGCAATCAGTATGGATACCTGTGGGGCAGCATGAGGAATGCTGGTCCCATGAGCCTGCCCTATGAGGCTCTGTGGGGCTGCCAGGGGGAGCAGTTGGACATTGACGGCACAAGGACTGTTGAGGACCTGCCTGACCTGGAAATGCTATCAGGAAGCAATCTATTAATATATTATATTTGGCTGTAGGACTGCAGTTAAAATATTCATCCTGGAGCAAATACAGTTGTCTCAAAACATCAGAAGCTTTATACCATCCATCCATCCATCCATTTTCCAACCCACTGAATCCAAACACAGGGTCACGGGGGTCTGCTGGAGCCAATCCCAGCCAACACAGGGCACAAGGCAGGAACCAATCCCGGGCAGGGCACCAACCCACCGCAGGAAGCTTTATACCTTTTTCGCAAAGACATAACTGTCTATTTATAGCACTATTTTGCACAAGCGTCGCCACCAAAATAAGATTCTATGACTATCCACTAGATGGCAGCACTGTAGTAGGTAACTGAGAAATGGCAGCAAATTTCAGCAGCACATTGAGGTACAAGTCAAGCTCAATGACATAAGACTTAACTTGTACGTTGCATTCAAAGTGTTAAATAAACGTGCTCGTGATTTGTCTTAACTCTCATTTGGTGTGTCTCAATCTTTCCATCTGGGTGCTTCTCACAGTAGTATTATAGATAGCTGTGCTACCCATCAAAGACAGGTTGCAGAACACCATGCAATGCATCATGTCTCTGTTATATGCCACTTGGAAAGGGATTTATAAAAGCACCATTAATGTTTGACATGCACCATCTGTTAGAATGACCACTGTAATGCATTTTATTATTAAAAACGTTTGAGATGTGCCATCTTTTAGAATGATTACTGCAATTCATATGTCTGTTAAATGCCATTTGGTATGGGATTCGTAAAAGCGGTGTTAATGTCGGTGATGCGGCATTCTTTTAGAATGACAAATGCAATGCATATATCTCTGTTATATTCCATTTAGTATGGGATTCGTAAAAGCGGTTATTAATGTCGGTGATGCGCCATCTGTTAGAATGACAAATGCAATGCATACATCTGATATATTCCATTTGGTATGGGATTCGGAAAAGCGTTGTTAATGTTGGTGATGCGCCGTCTGATAGAATGACAAATGCAATGCATATATCTCTGTTATATTCCATTTGGTATGAGATTTGTAAAAGCAGTGTTACTGTTGGTTGACAAATGCAATCCATTTTATTATTAAAAATATTTGTGATGCACCATCTGTTGGAATGAAAAATGCAATGGATTTTATTACTAAAATGAAAGGCACAGAAAGACACACAGACATGAGTCCTTTTCCTTAACGTTGATGATGTTAGCAAAGTGGCGAGAATTACAGGCAGCTTAGCTCAATATCCTACCTTATGTCTTCCTTCTTGTCCTATTTCTTTGAATATAATTATCATCATTATCTGTGAAGTAAAGCTTTAGCATTAATATCAGAAAACTACAAAATCTCATCAGAATTGTCAGTTTGCAGCTCAGCTGCCATAAAATTGTGACGTCATTCATTCTCAAACGTGAACTCCTACTCCTTGCTCTAAGTTGGGTGTAGGATGCTTTATGACTACTTGTTATGTCCTACTCCACAAGGGGGACAAATTCTGATCCAAATCAGATGTTTAGTGCAATTCCTAGGAGTAACTCTGTGACGCTTTATAAATATGGGCACAGATTTAGAAAATGTCATTCATGACTTATTATCAGTAGGCTTGACTGTTGTTAACTGCCCTTTTTCTGGTCTTTCTTATAATAGCTTTGAACTTTCTCAAGAGGGCTGCTGTTTGAGGATTTAACTAGGACTAGAAAAGCTGCACACACAAGACCCCCATTTCTCGGGCCTCTTCACTGGCTTCCTGGATGTCAGAGAATTGATTTTAAAATATAGTTAGTTCTTTACAAATCATTAAAATGTTTTGGGGCCTAAAGACATCACTGATCCGCAGCACTCTTACGTTTGAGCCCACCACAGACCTCTCAGGTCTTCTGGAGTGGGCCTACTTATTGTTCCCAGGATCAAAACAAAACCTGGAGAAGCTGCTCTTAGCTATTGTGATGCATTTAAGTAGAACAAACTTCTAGAAGATGTGACTTGCCCCAACAGCTCTCTTACTTTTAAAGCAACGCTAAAAACTCTTCACATTCCCATGGCTTTATATTGAATTTTCTAAACCATATATATATATATTTACATTTTTCTTTTTAACTTCAGGTGTTGCTTAATTGTTTTTTTGTTTTATATTTTTGTAACAACCACTCAATTGCTGTTTTGGATGATGAAACGTGCCATGGAGGTACATTTCTTTTTGCCTTTAAGTAACCTTCAGCTTTACCGGCTGGCTTGCCATTGCTAACCATTTTTATTTTTGGTGACCAACTTTTTATTGATTAAATGGAAAAGTAGTACATTAAAACAACCAACCCATCCATATACTGGTTGGCCCCGAACATGCTTAGCTTCAGGTGGATGACCTGCTCTGAAGAGCATGTGGTATGGGAATATTATGCAAAATTCCCTAAACAAAATGAGCAGATTCAAAATTTGAACCCTGACTAGATTGTACTAGCCACCGTGCTGCTCTATCCTTGTCATCCTGGCAGCATCGGACAATACAAGTTCACTGCAGAACACCCTTAATTACACATCAAAACTGACTCATATTGGTTCAATTTGGAGTTACTACTCAATCTAATTAGTATTAATTAATCTAATTAGCCTAATAAGCTACAGCCACCAATTAACTATTAGGTACCAATTAAGCACAGAATTATCATGCATACTCTCTTCATAAGGAACAATTGGTGCTATCCTAGTGACTGTTCCACTTGGGGCTGCCGCTTTAGTGAATTCTGTGTCACTCTAAATCAATGAAAGTGACGTCTTCTTTATAATGCAACATAGCACACACTGGCTTCCCGTTTGTACTGCTTGAACAAGGCAATAATGGTTTTTGAAAGAAAATGGAATCAGAAGATAGTATGGAGAAGCCAGAATTCATGCAGTGGTCTTAGCCGTTAAAATAATGCTTCGATAACAAAACTTGGAACACGCACAAGTGTAGAGGCCCAGGAACAGTGGGAGAAAACTCATAGCACCATTAGCCGATTTTAAAGTTGTTGCATTTTGTCATTTTTAGATACTTCTTCAAAGTAAAGTAAAAGAAGACTTAAAGGAAATGGGCTTGACTAGCAAGGAGGAGGAGAAGAAGGAGAAGGAAAAGGAGGAGAAGCACCACCTTGTGGTCAAGCTCCAAGCCTGTCTCTGGCTTAGAATGCTAAAGTTAAAATGGTTAACCCCGAGTGTGACTCTATGATCTGATATACAGTCGACCCTCGACATACAACCGGCCTGACATGCGAACAACTTGCTTTACGACCAAAATTTTTGTTTTGATTTACGACCAACAACTTGCGTTACAACCTGAATGCGGTCACGTGTATCCTCTTGTGCGATTTTGAAGAAACAGCTGAGTGTGTTTGTAAGCGTCAGTCGGAGCCCAGATACATGCGTTTGTGGACGTAATTTCGGTCAGTGCCGTGATTTATATAATTCATTTCGATAATTGCTAAGGAAGGAAGAGAAGGTAACGAAGGTAAAGAAAGCGATCACAATCGAAATGAAGAAGGAAATCGTGCGGAAATATGAGAGTGGTGTTCGTGTGACCGATCTCGCTAATATGTACAGCATGTTGAAATCCACCATCTCGACAATTTTACAAAGAAAAGATTTGTATAAGGAGGCTCCTTCCAAACAATCACCACCTTCCATTTCATTCTCCTCCTCCTCCTCCATTCCTGCAGCCCAAAGATGTCAAATTAAATGGTGAGTACAGTATGAAATTGTTGTTTCTGGTAGGCTAGGCACTTTCTATAACTTTTTGGTTAATACATTAGAAAAATTATTGGTGTTTTGGTAAATTATGCACATTATACAACCCTTTTGTATTATGAAAAGGTTAAGTAAGTGTTGATGTGGGAGGTTCGGAACACATTATGGGTATTTTCATTATTTCTTATGGGAAAAATAGTCGACTTGAGTTACAACCAGCCCTCCCGAACGAATTGAGTTCGTAAGTCAAGGGTCCACTGTACAGTGTTAGGCTCAAATAACACCTGGGAGAGTATTGCGATGCTATCATCATCTTCTTTTTTCGGCGGCTCCCATTTATGGGTCGCCACCACAGATCATCCATCTCCATCTATCCCCATCTTTTACATCATTTTCTGCCACATTGACTGCCTTCATGTCTTCCGTCACCACATCCATAAACCTCTTTGGCCTTCCTCATTTCTTCTTGCCTGGCTGTTCCATCCTTAACATTCGTTTCCTGATGTACCCCTCATCTCTCTTCTGCATGTGCCCAAACCATCTCAATCTAGAGTCTCTCACTTGGTCACCAAACTGCCATACCTGTGTCCTCATTCCTAATCCTGTCTACTCTTGTTACTCCGAGTGAACATCATAGCAAATTCTGGTCCTATCTAGTGGATTAAATAACGTCATGTTGGAAAAAACTTTCCCTTAGATATAGGGTGAGGAGTTCAGTTATCCGGGAGAGACTCGGAGTAGAGTCGCTGCTCCTCCGCATTGAGAGGAGTCAGTTGAGGTGGTTCGGGCATCTTCTTAGGATGCCCTCTGGACACCTCCCTGGAGGGGTGTTCTGGGCATGCCCCACTGGAAGAAGGCCACGGGGCAGACCCAGGACATGCTAGAGGGATTATATCTCCCGGCTGGCCTTGGAACGCCTCGGGGTCCTCCCAGAGGAGCTGGAGGAGGTGGCCGGGGAGAGGGAGGTCTGGGCTTCCCTGCTTAGGCTGCTGCCCCCGCAACCCGACCTCGAATAAGCGGTGGATAATGGATAGATGGATGGATGCTGAAAAAAAATAAAATCTTATGAATAGATATGGAAGCTCCTCAGTATTCATGAGTGTGGTGGAGGCTTCAAGCAAAAAAATCACAACGTTGTGTAAACAAGAGTTGTAAAGCCAGTTTTAGAACAAACTTAAACTGAACATTAAGTCAAATCAAGCTATAGAGATAGAAATCTGAATTGGTCAACAGACATTGACACGGATAGTGAAACTGATACACTGTATGACTCAACCCCTATGATAGGACAGGTGATTTTGATCGTGTGACGTTTCAGCGTGAGCAAGTAGGAGTGTGGTGAAAAGGCAAAACCATTGAGATCATGTGAAAGGACAATAAGTACATTAGACCCCTAAGAACTGTTCTCAAAACATCAATTGTCTGGAAAAATATGAATATCACTAAGCCTTGTGCGGTGGTAGAATACAATAACACAAGGGCGGCATTGATTGTGCGGACCAGGCAATGACATTTCACCCTTTCTGTATGAGCGACAGAAAATAAAAAACAGAAAAGTTCACAATAAAAGACGTTTCTGCTGTACCAATTGTAAAGGACGCATACTAAATCTGCACCAGTACGTCCATGGACACTTGACATGCGATTCCAACTATATTTATGTTGACATTTGATATTTGCATGTTTGACTCATTGTTACATGCAGTAACATGTTTTCTTATTGAAAAAAATCAGCATTTTTGCATCATTGCGCTAATGACTTTAACTGTTTTTGTAAGAACAAGTCACATTCATAATATACTGGATATGCAATGATATGAATTAGTAGAATAACACTAAATACATGCTTTAACAGCACTTTAGAATAGCATGTTGTTAAAAGCATTTGCCTAAATACACTTGTGATGACTGAATAACTTTCAGGCTAATAGAAAGGATTTAAAAATGGCAGTGATTAGGTTAGGGTTAGGGTTAAGCTGTAGTTAACGGTGGAGGGTCTGTAACGAAGTGTTGTTCAAATTCCTAACACATAATATTTTGACAGAGAATTAAAAATCTGTATTGAAGTCTTGAGGTAAAATTTCAAAGCTGCTTCAGACCAGGAAGTACAACAGGAGTTTTGCTGATAACAATATTCAAGAAAAAATGAGAATGACGGATATCAAAGACGTAGGAAAAAAAAATTATATATATATAAGTGCACCGATTTTATGTGACGAGTTTATATCATGTGTTTTGTCACACTTTAAATCTGGCTTATTTTAAAATCTATATACTGTATATATGTTTGGTATCATTCTTTTCAGAATTTATCGAACTTTAATTTGATGTTGTTAGATTTTCAGATTCTTATTATGTTTTTAAATTATAAGCTAAAAAATATCAAGAACAACTAATTTGCTCAGAACGAAATATTGAGACGAGCCTTTGTGCCAAGAGATTTAACTAAAAAAATAAAAGCCAAAGAGTAGGACAGCTGCTGTACAGGCTTTTAAATGTTCAAAGTGCTGGGCAAGATTCAAATCATGCGGCATGGCAGCAGCAGCAAGCCAGCAGCTGATTGAGCAAAGAGGAGGTAAAAAAAAAATAGTACTCTCTAGACATACATACATACATAGACACATATATATACACACATGCACACACACATATATATATATATATATTATATATACATACATACATATATCTGCGGTGGGTTGGCACCCTGCCCAGGATTGGTTCCTGCCTTGTGCCCTGTGTTGGCTGGGATTGGCTCCAGCAGACCCCCGTGACCCTGTGTTCGGATTCAGCGGGTTGGAAAATGGATGGATGGATGGATATATATATATATATATATATATATATGTAATTGTGTTGTCATTGTTATGAGTGTCATATATACATATACAGACACACACACACATAAACATATATATATATATATATATATATATATATATATATATATATATATATATATATATATATATATTATATATATATATACACACACATATCAACATATATACACATACACATACATACACACACAGATATACATATATACATATACACATACATACATACATACATATATATATATACACATATATTTACATATCTACATATATATCTACACATATATATATACATATCTACATATACACATATATACATGTCTACATATATCTAGACATACATATATACATACATACATACATTGACATATATATATATATATCTACACATATATATATATGTATATATATATAATCAAAATACCCGCGCTTCGCAGTAGCAGTGAAGAAAAGTAAACCTTTTTAAACTGAGGGAAAATGAATCAATAATTATTTGTTAAGTATCTCTTTGTATACCATGTTGTCAGTTCGCCCCTCCAGTTGTAATATGACCAAGCTGTGTGCTGAGCTTACTGTTGAGCATGCAACGTACAGTTGGCTGTGTGAAAAGCAGTCCTGCCTCAAATCAATGCCAACCTTTTGTAGGGTCTGTCCCTGAGACTTATTAATTGTCATTGCGAAGCAGAGCCTTAGTGGAAATTGGAGGCGTTTGAATTGAAATGGGAGATCAGAGGGTATAACGGGGATGCGAGTAATAAAAACTCTCTCCCCTGAGCCACCACCAGTAAAAATAGTTGCCTCAATGACGTTCTTTTGCAGACACGTGACCTGAAGTCTTGTGCCGTCACAAAGTTTCAGTGGCTGTACGCAAATCCACAATCAGTTTCATATTGTTTTCGTACCTTATCAATTGGGAAATGTGTTTTTTGAACAGGTTTGATTCATCGAAGTGATCACTCCTGCTGCGTTCAGTCACTTCACGTGAGCCACTCTCTTGTGTGATGTTGCGATGTCCACGGGTTTATTTAATGTTAGCTAAGACCCGGCAGTTAAAAGTTTCTCGCTACAGCAATTTTAACTCTGTTACGAAGTGATCCAAACTGTCGTTTATACCTCGTGTCTTCTCATTAAACTTGTATCTCGTGAATATGGCATTGCAAACGGCAGCGGGTCAGTTCACATGCTTACGTGGGAGGCGTGATGACGCGATATATTTTGATATATATCAAAATACCCGCGCTTCGCAGCGGCGAAGTACCGCTTTGAAATTTTTATTATGAAAAAAAGTAAACCTTTTTAAACTGAGGGAAAATGAATCAATAATTATTTGTTAAGGATCTGTTTGTATACCATGTTGTCAGTTCGCCCCTCTGGTTGTAATATGACCAAGCTGTGTGCTAAGCTTACTGGTGAGCATGAAATCTAACGTGGTTTGTGCCCTTCTGAGTGAAAACAGTTTGCATTTACCTTTTTAATAAAAGGCGAGCTTTTAAGCCTGAGAAATCACCCCGTAAATGCACACATTTAATTGCACATGTGTTAATATGTATGCTTACACAGTATTAAAAGATACTCAACAATTAAAGTCATTTACCTTCGTTCCCGCGTTTGACTCGTGCTGTAAATCTCTTCCTTGTTTTCAGTTCACGTGATTACGTAGGAGGCGTGATGACACGATACGTGGCTCCGCCTCCTCCATTAGAGTATATGGACAAAAAACAGGTTCCAGTTATGACCATTACGCGTAGAATTTCGAAATGAAACCTGCCTAACTTTTGTAAGTAAGCTGTAAGGAATGAGCCTGCCAAATTTCAGCCTTCTACCTACACGGGAAGTTGGAGAATTAGTGATGAGTCAGTCAGGCAGTCAGTCAGTGAGGGCTTTGCCTTTTATTAGTATAGATTATTTATATATATATATATATATATATATATATATATATATATATATATTATATATATATATATATTGTCACAGGAGGCTGGGGGTGGTACCCAGCCGGGACACCCAGGAGGACCCGAGGAGGGCTTACGCCTCTCCCAGACCATGTGGGGGCAACCACCCTGGTGGCTTTGGGGACCATGGGAACAGAGCTTAGAAGCTCAACCCTATAGGGGCTCAGGCCACCGCCAGGGGGCACCCCAATGCCTATGGAGCTGTGGCCCTCAGCACTTCTGCCACACCCGGAAGTGCTGGAGGGAAGAAGACCGGGGATACCCGAAGTGCTTCCGGGTGCACAGCCAGTACTCCTGCCACACTGGGAAGTGCCGGCGGATGCTAACTGGGAAGCACCTGGAGCACATCCGGGTGTGTATAAAAGGGGCCGCCTCCCTCCATTTGATGGCTGGAGTTGGGTAGAAGAAGGATGAAGTCTTGGTGGAGAAGAGTGGAGGTGGACCTGAAGAGGCAAAGGCATTGTGCTGGAGAGGCTTGGACTTTGGGGTGATTGGTGCTGCGGCACTGGGTTGTGTGTGTTCACTTTATTGTAAATATTAGCTGTAAATAAGCGTGTTGTGGTGCTTTAATGATGTCTGCCTGTCTGTGTCCAGGCTGTTCCCCAGAACGTTCGATGGCACTGTCCCTGCAGCTTAACGGTGCCCCGGATTTCTGCAGGGCACTATGGGAGGTGGAGTTCGGCTTCACAGTCCTGCTGGGTACCGTGGGTGCCGCCAGGTGATGCTGCAGTTAGACACTGGGATTTCTATTTCCCATATAGTCTGGAAGTACTCCCAAGTCATGGGGTAGGAAAGAAGTACTTCCGGGCTGAAGAAACATGAACAGTAGAGGAGAAGCACTTCCGGGTCAAGAACTATATGAAGGACTATGGGAGACCCAGAAAGGCAGCCAGAGTTGGGAGGGAGTGTGACAGAGCTGCTGGGAGGAGAGGAGCAGAATTATGTGGTGCTTTAGAGTCACTATTGCAAAGAAAAGTAGTAAAAATTCTGCTTAGTGCTTTTAACCTTGTGTACAGAGTATCTGTCTGTTGGGTTCACGGGGCAACAGTGACCCTAACATCCCACAATATATTTTATATTATATATATTATATACATACATACATACATACATATATATGTGTGTGTGTGTGTTATGGCCAAAACCCGAAATCGGCCAAAGTGGGAAGTGTCCGGCCAAAATCGCGAAATGGCCAATGTTGTTGTAAATTGACCGGCTAATGTCTAATCTTTTCCTCGATTTCGGGAATTGGCCAGCCAGTTTGCAAAATAGCATGGGGCGATCAGCCAAAGTCGGAAGAAAAAAGGCATGAGCAGCGACTTGTTCTGCACATAGTAGTGCAATTTCATCGAGTGTAACCTTGGCGGCTCTTGTTCAGAAAGCGGACGCCACTTGGTTGTTTCACAATACTTAAGATTAGGTATATTAGTAGGTTTCACTTTTGCGTTATCATTTTAGCCCTAAAATAGTGACTTAACATTAGGGATCTATTTTATTGACCTTAAGGTTAGTGTTTGGGTGAGGGGAAGGCCGTCTCAAGTGGCGTCCGCTTTCTGAACAAGATCCGCCCTGAGCAGTTTCTCATGCAGAATGGAAAACTCATCTTCTGAATCTGCATCTGAAAGTTTAAGCATCTTCTCACCTTGAGCGGACAGTCTTACATCAGCACATTGGATTTTGGCCAGGGAGTTCTCGCCACTTCGCGAAATGGCCGGCCAAAGTAGCATATTCGCTGGTCATTTCTAGTAATTTGGACTTTGGCCACACCTCGTGGCCAAAATGCAAAACCGCTGGCCAATTCGGGAACTGGCTGAACTTTGGGTTTTGGCCGTAATATTTTATATATATATATATATATATATATATATATATATATATATATATATATATATATATATATATATATATATATATATATATACACAAAACAAAACACCAAACCATGGGTCTGAACCAGGAGAACAACATTTGGAAGACATTAGAACAATCTTGACGAGAATGGGCCTTTCAGCCCAACAAAGCTCGCCAGTTCCATCCACTTAATTCTTCCAAAATAACATCAACTCGAGTTTTGAAGGCCATAAAGTCCTACCATCTACCACACTACTTGTCCCTTATTCCATGTGTCAGTGATTCTCTGTGGGAGGAAAAACTTCCTAATGTTTGTGCGAAATTTACCCTTAACAAGTTTCCAAGAAAAAGAAGAAAAACAAAAACACCCTCCACCGATGCCCACCCGATGTGTATACCCAGGAGACAGCTCACTATAAAAGAACACAAATAGAAAAGTCAACAGGTACACAGATCACATGCTGGAGACTATGTAGAAAAGTGAGGAAAAGAAAAAGTCATGTGTCTGTGTGTCTATGGTTCTCCGAGTGAAGAAAAACCTCCTAATATTTGTGCAAACAAACCCTTACCTGTAATAAGTTTCTAGCTGTGTTTTTGAGTAACTCATTTTAAAATTACAATCTTGATCCACTGGATTCATTCCCTTCATAATTTTAAACACCAGTCATCTCTCCTCTTAATATTGTTTTGCTCAGCTCTTTTAATCCACCCATCCATTATCCAACCCGCTATATCCTAACTACAGGGTCACGGGGGTCTGCTAGAGCCAATCCCAGCCAACACAGGGGGCAAGACAGGAAACAAACCTCGGGCAGGGCGCCAGCCCACCACAGGGCACACACACACACACACACACACACACACACACTAGGGACAAGTTAGAATCGCCAATGCACCTAACCTGCATGTCTTTGGACTGTGGGAGGAAACCCATGTAGACACGGGGAGAACATGCAAACTCCACGCAGGGAGGAGCTCTTTTAATCTTTCCTCATAATTCATTCCCCATAGCCCTGGAATCAGCCTACTAGTTCTTTTCTGGAATATTTCCAGAGTTGCTATGTCCTTTATGTAGCCAAGAACAAAGACAAAAAGGATTGCAGAGTTCAAAACCACTAAGAAAGCAAACACTAATTAGCAAAATTAAACACAAGAAAGAATCCGAGTAGTTGGATAAGGAAGGTGACCTTTTTATCCTGAAGTGAAATGATTGACAGGATCACGGTCTCTGAAGCCACGCCCCTTACTGGGTGAAAGCTGGTAATTTATCCCAGCAGAACAAAAAACAAAATGGTGGCAGAAAGGTCCGTGTACTTTTTGGTATTTGAAATTTCATTTTAGAAGCAAAAATGAAAAAACAAAAATGAAAGGAATTTTCAGATTTTGATTTTTGATCAAAGAATGAAATGATGGAAAATAAGGTATTTTTTAATTCTGTGGTAGCAAATAACAGTGATAAACTTAAAATTACACATACTTTTCTCGATTTATTTGTGATTCAAATAATGAAAGTGTAATAGCTCAAAAACAACAAAACAGACGCATTTTCATTGTCTGAAACCGGAGGTACTTGTTCTTCTGTGCGATTTTTGATGCCACGTACGAACAGTCCTCCTCCTCATAACACATCGACCGACGACCTTGAAGTTACACTACATGGCATCAGTAGAGGATGGATCATTACATTGTTTTTCAGAACAGTAAAAGAGTGACACTCCGGGACGAGGACATAACTGCAGAAAAACTGAATCACATCTTTCAAGTAAAAATACAAGCTTTGCAAACTTTGCTTCATTGATGTGGCAGTTCTTTTATGAAAGTTATTGTTATTACTTACTGTGAAACAGCTAACATTTGGCGATTTCATTTACTAACACTAAGTCTGGAAATTTTTATAGTGCTAGCATTTTGAATGGTTGCTCATTGACTTTTACCGGCTACTATAGCGAGTAATCGTTTCGAGTATTAACAGTGCGCACAAGTGTAACACGTTAGGAGAGCAACGTGATTTACAGAAAGTTTTCTTAACATGTGCTACACTTGTCAATGATCAACCATTCACACATTTACACACATTCAAAATGCTAGCACTACAAAATTTGCCAGGGCTGTTAGTAAATGAAATCACCAAATGTTAGCTGTTTCATAGTAAGTAACAACAACAACGTTCATAAAAGAACTGCTACATCAATGAAGCAAAGTTTGCAAAGCTTGTATTTTTACCTGAAAGATGCGACTGTTTTTCTACAGTCATGTCCTCGTCCCGGAGTGAACATTGAAATGTTCTTTTAATTCTGAAAAACAACATAATGGTCCATCCCCTGCTGATGCCATGCAGTGAAACTTCAAGGCCGTCGGTCGATGAGTTGTGAGGAGAACTGTTCGCACGTGTCATCAAAAATCGCGCAGAAGAAGAAGTACCTCTGGTGCCAGACAACGAAAATGCGTCTGTTTTGTTGTTTTTGAGCTATTACACTTTCATTATTTGAATCACATATGAATCCAGAAAAGTATGTGTAATTTTAAGTTTAGGACTGCTATTTGTTACCACAGAATTAAAAAATACCTTATTTTCCATCATTTTATTCTTTGATCAAAAATCAAAATCTGAAAATTCCTTTCATTTTCGTTTTTTCATTTTTGCTTCTAAAATTAAATTTCAAATACCAAAAAGTACACGGACCACACGGACCGCCCAAAACAAAAATAAGATTTAAAATGAAGCATTGAATCAAAATAAACAATTTCATCAGATCCCTCGGTGTCGAAAACCTGTACAACAATACACAGCTCAATACTCAAGCCAGAAAACAACCTGTCAATAATTTATAAAACATCCCAGGATCCTGATAAGTGCCAGAGGAATACTATTATATTTTTTTAATGGCAAAAGGGATACCAAAAAAGATAAAACCCCATTAATCACCCCAACAAGTATTTATTGCATGTAAATATAACCCCCATTACCCAACTATAGTAATAATGCCACACAAGTCCATTATTCACTAAATGCCACCATCTTAGCAATAAAGTAAAATTACCAAAAGAAATAAAACAATAAAGACAAAATAACCAATGCCAGCAGAAAATCACAATCAATATATTCCAAGAAAGGAGGAAAGCAACTGTTCTAAGCTCCCCTTCTAGCTGTTACTATCAGTAAAACCCCCAATAATTTATTAAAAATGATCCAAATAACTATTAACATGGAAAAAAAAATTGATTTATTGTATAAGTGGAATGCCCAAGGCAACACAAATCTTAAAGATTTGACATTTTACCTGTAGGTTGATAAGGTCCCCTCATTACAATAATAATGTCCAGATACTGCAGTCGTGAGGTTGTTTTAGTGTAATTTAAATACTGAGGACATATTTGTTCACGCTGACATATTTCCTTTCCTCTTCCATTCATTTCCAGATAAGACATGTTTCTATCTTTACGATTCAAGTTAACTTACCTCAAGCAGGGGGTCTCATTTATAAAACTTTGTGTGGATTTACATGTGTTGCAGGGAAATGTGTACAGCAGTTTATAAACCTCGCATATGCACATTTCTACTCAATTTACCTTTATAAATTACAATCATCTTGTAAATGGACATACGTGAATACACATCAAACGACGCTAGGTTACCACACAGGAATAACCATACATGGTCAGTGCTAACCCACATCAAACATATGTAATCACGCTGCTGTACATCTTCATTGGCTGACTGGGCAGCCTCCCACCTGACACATCCAGCCACCGCCAATTTCATTTGACGGGTCTCATGGCTCCTCTCCGCCCAACATTGTAGTGCCTCTCCTCGTTGCTCTGCGAGTCTGTAAGAGGTGTAAGGTTCCAGTTTTTGAGTGGGTAGCCACTATCACTTGGCACATTTAATGACATGATTGGTGTTGCAATGAATAGTACAGGCCATACGAAACGCTGAGTGTTCATTCAGTTACCTTATCAACATAGCCAGCCATCATTCATAGCACCTTCAGCAAGTCATCTGATCAATGCAACTTCACCTCAAAATAAATGAATCGTGAGTAGCCCCAGCCAACCAAGCCATAATGTCTGTCAGTCTCATCTTGGTGTCACAGATGACTTGTGCATTCATAGAATGTATTTGCTTATGGTTAACAAATATGAGTGCTATCAACTGACACGATTACATTTGGAAAACCGGCCACTGCTGCTCATTGCCTTTTTATGATGACATGTACAAGCAAACCATACAGAAACTGAATGTAGTGCCATGTTAGGAGTTTATGGCTTCCGGCTCAATGGGCATGACAGAGCTGAAGCTTGGTTGAGAAATTCCTGACCAGTTGGCCAGTTCCTTCTGGTATATAAGCAACCAACACAGCACATAGTTCCACAAGAATGGCTCTTCTCAGGAGTGGGTAGGAGCAGGAGTATAGGAACCTAATCAAGGACTTTGTTAAATGGTGCGACTCAAACCACCTACAACTGAACATCAGCAAAACCAAGGAGCTGGTGGTGGATTTTAGGAGGCCCAGACCCCTCATGGACCCTGTGATCATCAGAGGTGACTGTGTGCTAAGGGTGCAGACCTATAAACACCTGGGAGTACAGCTGGATAATAAAATGGACTGGACTGCCAATACTGATGCTCTGTGCAAGAGAGGACAGAGCCGACTATACTTCCTTAGAAGGCTGATGTACATCAACATCTGCAATAAGTGATGTTCTATCAGATGGTTGTGGTGTGCGCCCTCTTCTACACGGTGGTGTGCTGGGGAGGCAGCATAAAG
Source organism: Erpetoichthys calabaricus (assembly GCF_900747795.2). Classification (NCBI taxonomy): domain Eukaryota; kingdom Metazoa; phylum Chordata; class Cladistia; order Polypteriformes; family Polypteridae; genus Erpetoichthys; species Erpetoichthys calabaricus. Next base: position 9,502,710 of record NC_041399.2, on the reverse strand, counting down.
AAGAGGGACACCTCACGCCTGGACAAACTGGTGAGGAAGGCAGGCTCTATTGTAGGCACGGAGCTGGACAGTTTGACATCAGTGGCAGAGCGATGGGCGCTGAGCAGACTCCTATCAATCATGGAGAATCCACGGCATCCACTGAACAGGATCATCTCCAGACAGAGGAGCAGCTTCAGCGACAGACTGCTGTCACCATCCTGCTCCACTGACAGACTGAGGAGATCGTTCCTCCCCCACACTTTGCGACTCTTTAGTTCCACCCAGGGGGGTAAACGTTAACATTACACAAAGATATTGTCTGTTATACCTGCATTGTTATCACTCTTTAATTTAATATTGTCTTTATAAGTATGCTGCTGCTGGAGTATGGGAATTTCCCCTTGGGATTAATAAAGTAGATAGATAGATAGATAGATAGATAGATAGATAGATAGATAGATAGATAGATAGATAGATAGTATATCTATCTATCTTGAAAGTCTGAATTGGCCTATAAGTGAGACATCATCATTGGTCCCTAAAAGGTAGTTACAATTGAGTATGTATGTCATATTCATCATTTTTGAGGTTTAATATATTTGTCAAGTATAATAACAGCTCGATGATAATAATTATTTTTGTGCATGAGTCATCATTTAGCTGGTTAGACTGCATTTTCCTACTTGATCAAAGGTGTCGCCATTTCCCCGTTTTTCCAAAATGTTATGTACAGATAGGTCTGATTTTCCACAAATATATGCATCTTCTCACATCAAGCTTTGTTTTATAAATCTTTTGTACAGAAAGCTGCCTGGAGAGGTGAACTGGTATATAAGCTGGTTGCATGCACGCCTCTCCAAGAATTTTGCTACCTTATACTGGTGATCTGACTGGCTATCGGACTATTAAAGGAAAATGTACCAAATTTGCAACTTATCCCAATGTAAATTTGAAACAGTAAAGTTGCACGGAGTGCTTATTTATTCTAAGATAGATGGGTTTGCAACTTTGCCAATGCTTTTCAAAAGGAGATTCTAGTATTTCATACCATTTTACAATGTGATTTATTCAGATCTCCCAACGAAAATTGAACTGTCTCAAAAAAAATTTTCTTGCAGACCTGCTCAAATGGGAAATGAGTTGTAAAATGCAGACAGTATCACACTTGTGTGCATGGGAGGCAGTTAAAGGGCTGGAATGAGGGCAATTCCGAATCAGACAGGGATGTGGCAGAGTGCACCGATTCTTTTTCTCGTTTTTCTGCAGACCATTCATGGGAAATTCCACCTGGCCCTGTTGACGTCACTTCCAGGTTCTAACCTATGGATGAAGACCTTTCCGGTTTCGACCCTCTTGATGTCATGTCCGGGTCCGAGCCTATGGTTGAAGACCCTTCCGGGCCTGGCCCCTTTGATATCACTTCCTATACATTCCTTTAAAAGCCTCCACCTTTTCCCTGTTCCTTCAGTTCTGTTTTGGCTATTATTTGTGTCGCAATTTTGCAGCCAGGATACACAATATACAGGTGGCTGCCCCAAACCTTGCGATGGCTCTTGTGCGAGTTTGTGACAACAGACAGATACACATGACTACCACAGTAGGTGCTTTCATATTATTATTGAATGTACCTAAAAATTGATGGATAAGTAAGATCCTCTTTATATACTTTCATAATACCTGGATATTCAGTACAATGTTAGGTGCCTGTCATATATTTTTGTAGAGTTGTTGTAATTTTATTTTTCAATAGCAAGTTGCATAATTTTGAATAACATTTTCAGATATTTTCAGAGTTGTATTTCACACAAGCCATCAAAAACTAAAAGTAAAAGTAATTTGCTAAAGTGGGTTTAATAAAAAGATGATGAACATTATGTGAGCAAACTTGCACAAGGACAATTTGCCATATGTAGTGACAGCAATTTCTAGTCATACTTCTCCACTAGTGACAACTGTGTGTGGCTACAGAAGGTGGGAATGCAGAATTACTTGAACCAAGCAGACCCCCATGCAAATTAGCTGCATGCTTCTAGTATCCCATTGCCTGGCACGGGACAAAAGTGGCTTTCCACTTCAGCCACTTTAGATTTCATTTATTCCACAGTAGTTGACCAAGTGGTCTTTTTAAAGATAGTATGGAATCCATGACAAATGACTTACTTTCACGTAATGTCAATCTCCATGCTTCCATTAGAGCTAGATTATGTCAAAACACAAGATGAACTACCACAGCTATGCAGATAACACACAGCTTTACTTATCTATAGTGCTAGATGACCCTGATGCTCTTGACTCTCTGATTCAATGTCTTACCAGTATTACTGAAAGGTAGAAAAATAACTTTCTGAAACTAAATCAGGAAAAAACAGAAATCTCAGTGATTGGCAAAAATGGAAATAGCAAGGGTATTAGAATTAAACTTGATCCCTTAGTATTTAAAAACCAAGGCGGAAGTAAAGAATTTAAATGGAATATCATGGACTCTGTTCTAAACTTCAAATCGCACATTAACCACATCACGAGGACTGCATTTTTTCACTAAAGGAATATTGCAAAAAAAGTAACACCTCTTATAACTTTACAAGACGCTGAAAAATTTATTCATGCTTTTGTTTTCAGTCAACTACATTACTGCAACGCTCTCCTAACAGTACTACCTAAGAAAGACATCAATCGGTTGCAGTTAGGGCAGAATGCAGCAGTGAGAATCTTAGCCAGAAAAAGAAAATCTGAGCACATCACACCAGTTTTAGCATCATTATATTGGTTACCCGTGTCCTTTAGAATTAACTTTAAAATACAATGGAACCTCGGTTTACGAACATAATTCGTTCCGGAATTGTGCTCGCAGTCCAAAGCACTCGGCAATCAAAGTGAATTTCCCCATAAGAAATAATGGAAACTCAGATGATTCGTTCCACAACCCAAAACTATTCATATAAAAATGATTAATACAAAATATAAAGTAAAAATACATAAAACAAATTAACCTGCACTTTACCTTTGAAAAGAATCATGGCTGGTGTGAGTGAGTTTCTAAACTCTTGTGGGATTCCACCCAAAGGGACAACACGTAGAAGAGTGTCCCAAAGCAAAAGCGCTGTAGCAATTCGCCGTAAAAGCGAATCCGAAAAGATCGCGGACATGCTATAAGCACCTGCCGTCGATGGGTGATACAAGGAACAAGGAACATTATAAATGTGCAGGGCACAGTATTACGGTCCTGCCTGACTGCTGTGTTTGTGTATAGGAGAGCGGCAGATCCCGCTACAATAAATAACCGCGCTGTTGCTATTTCAAGTTGAATAAAGCTGGTGTTGCTAAAGTGCTGAGACTCAGTTTTGTGTTTTGGGGTGCAAGACGGGGACTCACACGTCACAGCACACACACGCGTACGTGCTCGCTCGCGCACACACACACACACACACAGTCACAATGCTGTAGTAAACAGTATACGTTCGTACGAATGTTGACTATATGAGTGAGGCACGCCGACTCAGACGGAGAATAAAAGACGATTGCCCACAATCCCACAGCGAGAGAGAGAGAAGAAACATCAGCTCAGTTGTGATCGCATGACGCTCAGCAGACAAAGCGTATACATACTACTCATATTACAAGACCTCGCTTGTTTATCAAGTCACAATTTATTAAAAATTTTAGCTCGTCTTGCAAAACACTCGTGAACCAAGTTACTCGCAAACCGAGGTTCCACTGTATTACGAATTATTTACCAAGCCTTAAATTATACCAACTCTTCATATGCTGTACAACCCCATATCAGAAAAAGTTGGGACGGTACATAAAATACAAAAAGAAAAAAAAGAAAAATTTAGCTCCACCAGCCCCGAACTTTGACCATGAAAAATCGAATTAAATAAGTAGGTTTATCATCATTTTTATTTTTTAAATGTTCCACAGTATTAACCTGATGTGTCACTGTTGGTAAGCTATTCCAGATATTTAGTGCACAACAACAGAAGGCTGCCTCGCCACTTCATTTAAGCTGGGCTCTTGGAATTATGAGAAGACCTCCATTTGAACATTTAAGGTTATGACTTGGGGTGTAGTGGGACAGGCACTTCAACGTACAACGCCAAATCAGAAAAATTTGGGATGGTGTGGAAAATGCAAAATTAAAAAAGTTGGCATTTCTTAAATGTACTTTGACTTTTTGTTGCATTGCAGACAGTACAAACCCTGAATAATCATTTAGATAGGAAAAGTCTGTCCACTGAGCATTATACAGTAAACACGTACTCAGAGCTGACATAATAAATAATTTTGTATTTTTATTTTACATTTTTCATCATTCACTCTTTGAACCCATGAATTGAGTTCCTTGTCTGTACAGAGTTGGCACTTATCCTGGCAGCCACCCCAGACAGAGCACCAGTCCATTGCAGGGCCCACTCAGTCCCCCCCACCCCCCCCCACACACACACAGCTCCTGTTTTTCAGTCAGTCTCACAATAATGAGTGCCGCTCGGATGCCACAAACCAAGCCAATGTAATAAAAAACACTTCAAGGTATCTCGGCCACGTTTGCCTTTCACCTTTCCAGAAAGGAGTCCCAAATAGTGACAGCAGTTCCTTCATAAATGTCAGCACTTGAGAAGATGAAGCTGGATGAGCTCACGTTCTTGAAAACGGCTCTGCAGATGCATTAGAAGAAGCAGCGAGTGTAAAGACGCTCGACTATGGCCCTACTTCAGTAATTGAGTTTAAAATTTTTCGAACACGGATAACTTCTGGAGAGTGTAATATACAGTACTGAGCATTATAATGTAAAGCAGACCTCCCCGATATTTAAACACAGTAAATGAGCCAAATGCATTTAAATTGTATTACAGAATTTAAAAAAAATAAAATTGAAAGATAGGATTGGTTTGTCTCCCGTTTCAATTTTATAATTTAGATATTTACGGCAGAACTGATTAAATGAAAAAGAAAAACTAAATGTGAAAATAAACCTCAACACCATAATGACAAAGGGTTTATTATCAAAACACCCAATAACTAAAATATCTGAAATATGGATACAACCAAAGCAGTTAAAAATAAAAACAGAGAATGTCAGTAAGCAGCTGAGAATGTCATCTAGTGACACGATATCAGAGTCTGTTAAAATTTGGCTAACAGGTCTCTCTCTTTATCAGCTATTGATAATCTTGGTTTGGAATCGTGTTTTTCACAAAATCACAAACCCCTCACATCTTCATACAAACCCATTTTGGGAATATGGACAGCATAGCAGCTCTATTTAAGTTTTACTGGTAAAGTAGGACTATGAGGTTCAACACACTGCGTATATTTGAATCATTCACTCTGACTAACCACTGCTACCACCATCAAATTAAAGGGATAGCATTTCTTTAAGAATCTCACAAAAAAAATATCCAGGAAGAACTGACTCCAAGTTATGAAATACAAACTACTCTTAAAATGCAGTTAAGTAGTCAGGAACAATTCACAAAACAGGTCATCCATTTGTGAATATCTTTGCTTTACGGGTGGCTTGTGAAAAAGCTGTTAGTCACGTTTTACAATTTTTAAACAGGATAATGATTTTAAACAAGAGATTAGCCTAACGGGTAAGTCTTTGGACTCGAGCTCCTGAGCGAGTCCCTTCACCCATCTGCACCAAAGTGATGGTGGCTCAGAGGCTAGGGATCTGCACTGGCAATCGGAAGGTTGCCGGTTTGAATCCCGTAAATGCCAATAGGGACTCTGCTCTGTTGGACCCTTGAGCAAGACCCTTAACCTGCAATTGCTGAGCACTTTGGGTAGCGAGAAAAGCGCTATATAAATGGAAAGATTTATTTATTTATTTATTTATAAATGATACAAAGGTGCATATAGCACCTTGACATGTTGTTCACTTTAGAGATGTGCAATATTCAATAGAAGAAGGGGTGGACATTTAATTTTGATTTGGAGTGTTATTGAGTAATGAATGCGTTACTGCATGTCACTTTATAGACTCAGTTACCCCCAGTTGCTGAAGCAAAGGAAAACAAAAACTGCTAATATCAAAATCAGCAGGTTTCATATGGTTAGTCAGATAGATAGACAGATGTGAAAGGCACTATATAAAAGGGATTATTTTATAGATAGATAGATGTACTGTATGGCAAATATGAAAGCTACTGTATACAAGGCAGAGTGTTGGCTCAGAGGCTAAGGGGCCGTGCGGGTATATACTGTACAAGGTTGCTGATTTAACTCTCTGTTACTGCCGGAAAGAATCCTACTACATTGGGCCCTTGAGCAAGGCCCTTAACCTGAACATTGCTCCAGGAGTGAAAGGCAGCATGTAATAGATAGAATGCTAGGTGTGTACATTTTTATCAAACTGTATATGAGATATGCATGACAAATTGCAAATTTGTAAGTGTATTTTATATGTTGTTTTGTTTTTGAGCACTTTTTGCATATCCATTGTAAAATGTGGAATAGAAAAATAAATTTGAATAGTTGAATTTCATAGATTGGCAAGTGATAGACATTATGTTTTGTCATTTTATATATACAGTACAATATATACAAAGTATATTATAAGCATGGTGATATTTTTACAGTGTATGGTATTCTCTGTTTTAATTGCATTTTATTCAGGATTGTTTTGGCACGGTCTTCCTGTCCAATAGGAAGTGTCCGATGGGAAAATGATATTGAACACCTGAATTTCCTAAGTAGGTAGACAAGTGAGATATTTTGTTTGCCACTTCATGCATGCAGTACATATACGAAGTATTTTATATGCATAAAGATTATGTATATGGAATTTTCTATTTTAATTATATTATTTTATATTATATTATTTTATATATATTTATTTATTTATTTTTTATTATTTTTTTTTTCTCAGAATTGTTCTGGCTGGCACTTACTGCCTGTCGAATGAGAAGCATTGTATAGAAAAATAAAGTTGAATTACTGAATTACATAGATAGACAGATGTAGATATAAAAGGTACTGTATGACAAATATGAAAGCTACTGTATAATTGACATTGAATACTAGGTGTGTATCTATCTATATACAGTATACATGAGATATACAGCTCATTTGTAAGCATTGTGAATTTCCCCTTGGGATTAATAAAGTATCTATCTATCTATCTATCTACAGTATGTATTAAATGGGATTTTGTGTTTGAACACTTTTTGCGTCTCCAAAGAAAAGTGTGCAATAGAAAAATAATGTTGAAAAACAGAAATTTTAAGTAGAAAGGCAAATGATAGATATTATGCTAAGCAATTTTAAATATACTGTATGCATACAAAGTAAATTATATGCATGGTGATTTTTGTAATTGGTATATTCTATTTAAATTATAGTTTATTTAAAACTGTTTTTACACTTTTTGCCTATCCATTTGGAAATGTTGAATAGAAAAAATGAATAACTAAATTAGATAGATAGATAGATAGATAGATAGATAGATAGATAGATAGATAGATAGATAGATAGATAGATAGATAGATAGATAGATAGATAGATAGATAGATAGATAGATAGATAGATAGATAGATAGATAGATTGTATGAAAGCTACTGTATAAATGTATAATTGACATGATGGACATGGAAGGCACCATGTAATGGACAGACCACTAGGCATGTACAGTATTTGTATATCAGATATGCATGATAGACTGTAGAATTCTAAGTGTATGTTAATGGTATTCTGTGCTTGGACACTTCTTGATTAACCAATGGAAAGTTTTCCATAGAAATATAAAGCTGAGTAGTTGAATTTCATTGGTAGCTAGACAAGTGATAGATAATGTTTTTCTGACATTTTATATATGCTGTATGTATGCAAAGTATATTATATGCATAGTGATGTTTACAAGGCATTTTCTATTTTAAATGTAATTTTATTTTGAATTGTTTTGACAGGCAGGAAATATTCAACTAAAGAATAAAATTTTAAAAATGAATTGCATAGATAGATAGATATGTGGAGATACAGTTAGAATCGATGAGGCTACAGAATGAGGACGAGTAAATGTGTTTTGTGCAGAATACAGATGACGACAATACAAGTGCAGAATACTTAAAGCAGCACTTTAAAGCAATGTCTGAAAAAAAGATGACAGAAATAAAATAGCAGGATTTTAATAATATACTAAATTAAACATAAATCAACTGACTTTTTTTTTTTTTTATTAAGGTAATTTGCCATTTTTTCCCTTGTTTTATTTAAACTGGCATGGTTTGAGTGGCTGCCTTGAAAAAGTTGCCTTTTTCAGCAGCTTCACAATGTATCCTTAATTTGAAAACGGCTGCCGTCAAGAAGGCAGAAGACATTCTGTCAAAAGTAAAGCAACAAAATGGCAGTGTTGGAAAGAAACAGGCCTACACTTACGCACATAAAACATATCCATCTTACACTGTAAATTATTTAAACTTAAGAGTACAGTTTGCTGTTGAGGTGAAAGGCGTTAGGGGGCACTTTGACTGGAGTAAAATAAATATCTAACAATGTAAAAATCACACATTCTCCTGGGGCTGGCAGAGCGAACATATACTTTATATTATATATATATATATATATATATATATATATATATATATATATATATACACTGTATATCCCATTTTAACTTTAAGGAAAAGTCCTTTTTTTTTTTTTAGAAAGAAAGAAAATCGCAATATCCCTAATCTATTTATTCGTCTAGCTATGAAATTCAATTAACCAATTTTATTTTTCCATACCACATCTCCCATTGGACAAGCACACAGTACCAAAGCACAGTTTTGAATAAATATAATTAAACACAAAATAAAATACACAAGACTAAGTATGCATATAACAATTTCTAATACCTGTATAATGACACCTTTTATTGGCTAACTAAAAAGATTACAATATGCAAGCTTTCGAGGCAACTCAGGCCCGAATTCAGGCAAGATGTAATCATCAAAAGATTACATCTTGCCTGAAGAAGGGGCCTGAGTTGCCTCGAAAGCTTGCATATTGTAATCTTTATAGTTAGCCAATAAAAGGTGTCATTTTGCTTGGTTTTTCTCTACATTCATAATGGCTAACACGGTACAACACCCTAGTACTACCAATACCTTCATATAAAGCTTAATGTGGAGGTGTGTGTTTCTTCTTTATACAGTTTCAACTCCTTGCCTTGGTCTAAACTCAGTAAAACTTTGACATATCCCAATTGGTCAGGAAGAGACATTTAAACCCTGGAGGTACCTTTTAGGGGTCGGGGAGAGTGGGGTTCCTTTTCAAGAACAGTACCTTTTCATGGATTTTGAGCCCTAAAATGAATTCATTTCATTTCATTTGTATCTGGGTTGGCACACTTTAAGAAACGGCATTTATAGGCGATAGATAATTCTGCTTAGAATTACTAACACAAGCAATGCCGGGTGCTGCTGATAATATATTATTATATTTTAAAGACACTTTTGACTTATTTACATTGTACTGTATATAGTGCTCACCATATTAGAAACTCTTGTATGTGATCTTCTTCACATGTCCCCCTTTAAAATGCTGCTTTGAATCATTTCAGCTTACCATTTATATATTGTCATTATAATCATACAAAGCAGGTTCTTCTTATTCTTTGGCCTCAGAGAAAGAAAGAAAGAAAGAAAGAAAGAAAGAAAGAAAGAAAGAAAGAAAGAAAGAAAGAAAGAAAGAAAGAAAGAAAGAAAGAAAGAAACTACTAGTATTAAAATGATCAAATGAACACCTGAAGCCTGGCTGTGCTTCTTCCCTTTCCACGTATGCACCTTTTAGAGAGTCTGTTTGATCCCGAGAGCCCATTTACGTCTGCTGGTTTCGCCGTATCCCATTTCTCCACACCCAAGTGACTCCCAACTACTAAAATCTGACCATTTTCAAAGTTTCTGTTTTCATTCTGCATTTTTCCTGCAGCATGCTGATGAAGATTGCCTAAGGTATGCTGTACCTTGACTAAGACTGAATAGAGTTGCTGATGTGTTTTTTATTATTATGATGATCAAGTTATTTAACTCCTGAAGGTGCCAAAGAGGTTCTTTAGAGAAATGTTCATTTTGGGTTTCCAACAGAACCATCCATATGAAGATTCCAGAGAGAACTTTGATTTATTTAGACCTGTCATATAAAGCTAATGCTATCTATATTTTCAACTTATAATTAGCGTTGTTGTCATCATCACTCCACACATCAGCTCCAACGTGTTTGCTTTTTCTTACTCCTTGGCCTCTTCATCTCTACATTTAGGACAAACATAGGACTCTTGTCTATCTATATTTTCAGCTTATAACTTGCATCGTTGTCATCATCATTGTAGAAAGCAGCTTCAACACAATTGCTTTTTCTCGTTCCTTTGCCTCACAGATCCTAACTTTACGTTCACATACACATTTATCTATTATATAGTGCCTTCCCTATTTATCAACCTAGACAAATAATTTCCATGCTATTGTATTTAGGAAATCTGTTGCATTTAGAAATGACTGTTTTTACTCTTCTTTTTGTAACATTTTAAGCTACTAATATTGTTAAGTATGTCAAGCTACTTTGATGTATGAAAATGCGCCACAAAAATGAAATGTTAGTGTGACGTGGGCTGTAGGGAGTGGAGGCAGTGCTGGGGTGGAGGCTCAGGTCACGTCCCTAAAGAGATGAGCAGAGTGACGGGGATCAGGATTAATTAAGGATACTTGAAGAAAAAGGGAGTGTGGGTAGTTGGAAGAGTTAGTTTTTGTTGGAGCGAGAGGAAGACAGCATCAGAGTGAAAAAGGAGCGAACAGTGAAAGGTCAGGCAAGAGGTAGACAGGACAAAGGAGACTTGTTTTTATTACAGGGGGAGTCCAAATTATGTTAACACTAATGGATTATTTTAATCTTGACCTCACCTTTCCAGGTTCGATGGATAGGTCATGGTGGACCATTGCCATGGCCTCCACACTCCCCTGATTTGACAGCCTGTGATTTCTGGTTATGGGGTATGGTGAAGGAGTGCACGTGTATAGCAGGAAATTTCATGACATCAATGACCTGAAGGACAGAATACAGACTGTGGTGTCATCTATGCCCCACAAAATGTGTGTCCAAGCTTTAAATGGTACTGTTGCTTGTTGTTTTTTCTGAGTTGAACGTGATGGCAAACAGGTTGAGACATTCCTGTAAATCGTCTTGAACGTATTAAGTATGTTTTGTGAATACATTTTTTCCGCCATTCAAATGTTAACATAATTTGGACTCACCCTGTACTTTGCACACAAACAATGGGCGGCAGCAGGGCACCGTTTATATCGTGGCAAATCAAATAAAAAGCCAGTTGGCATTTGGAAGACCCCCAAGCCCCTGCACAAACAGCTCCTGAGTGTGCCTTATTCGAAAGTACATCACACTATTAACATAAACTTTTTTTATAATAGATAGTTGTAACAATACGCAAACTACACACTCTTACTAGTTTGTTCATATTCAACATATTGCATATGCCACCTTACACAAATCCTGACAGGTAGTGCGGCCTTTATCTAGTCGCGACTTTGTAGTTCAGACCCTGAGGCTGTGGGTTCAAATCCTGACATGGCCACAAGTGCTCGAAATGGAGAAAAAATAAAACAAACTAGTGGTATCTCAAATGTTGTAAGTCGGCTGCCTTAAGGTGTCAGCCAGATAATAAGGACGGACAGGTTTAGCGTAATAAAAATCACTCAATGATTTGGATAGCCATACAGCTCATCACTTTCCAGCATCTCTTCTTCCAGTCCTGGGTCTCCAGACACGTCACATTAAATAATAATTATACATTTTATTGAAATAGCATCTTTCCATGAACACTGGGAGCTCATCTGTCACTGCTAGTTTTGTGGGGTATCAGCTCCTCACACCCAAGTGACTCCAATTTGGTTTTACTTTTACATTTTTATAGAAACCTGCAAATGGAATGTAACTAAAGAAGATCTTAGCTCAGAGTTAACACCTTAGCTGTGGTGTTGGTGTTTATTTTTAATTATACCACCACCACCACCAAACCGGCTCCTGTCCTTTCCTGGGCTCACTGCTCACACACCTCTCCTCGCCATTACACTCCACTGGGACTGACAATCAATAATGCAAAGCACAGTAGAGTTACTTTCAGAGAGGAAACAGGATCTGCACGATAAGGAAAAAAAAAAGAAAAAAAGAGGAAACGGGAAAAGAAGGCAGGACAGCAAAGGATCGGTTGGGAGAAGGCAAGCAACACTTTCTTAAAATGAAGACGGGATCAAATTGGCGATAGAAACATTGGCAGCCTCTTCCAGTGTGACGAATCATCTGCACTATCTGTTTGTGTAGCTGCAAACGGGGGGGTTGATCGAGACTTCATAGTCAACATTTAGCCATGCTGTATACAGTATAACCCATCTGTGAGCTCAGCGCTGCTCTGCCCATTCGCTACCATGTAATATTGATAATGTCTTGATGAAGCTATTTCCTTTATTCCAGATCAAACTGTAACTAATTCAGTCGGTCAGTCCCAGTGACGCTGCTCAGGTTTGGAAAATGGATGGATGGATAATAATAAGAAGAACAACAACAACCACCATAACAATAATAATAATAATAATAATAATACGAGTGTTGAGCCAGTTATAGTAGGAGCATTAATAATAATAATGTAAATAACAATAATAAATAATAATGTTGTGCCAGTTATAGAAGCATTAATAATAATAATGTAAATAATAATAATAATAATAATAATACTACAAGTGTTGTGCCAGTTATGGTAGGAGCATTAATAATAATAATGTAAATAATAATAATAATACTACAAGTGTTGTGCCAGTTATGGTAGGAGCATTAATAATAATAATGTAAATAATAATAATAATACTACAAGTGTTGTGCCAGTTATGGTAGGAGCTTTAATAATAATAATGATGTAAATAATAATACTACTGCAAGTGTTTTGCCAGTTATGGTAGGAGCATTAATAATAATAATAATAATAATAATAATAATGTTGTGCCAGTTATAGTAGGAGCATTAATAATAATAATGTAAATAATAATAATAATAATAATAATAATAATAATAATAATAATAATAATAATAATAATAATACAAGTGTTTTGCCAGTTATGGTAGGAGCATTAATAATAATAATAATAATAATAATAATAATAATAATAATGTTGTGCCAGTTATAGTAGGAGCATTAATAATAATAATGTAAATAATAATAATAATAATACTACAAGTGTTGTGCCAGTTATGGTAGGAGCATTAATAATAATAATGTAAATAATAATAACAATACAAGTGTTGTGCCAGATATGGTAGGAGCATTAATAATAATAATGATGATGTAAATAATAATACTACTGCAAGTGTTTTGCCAGTTATGGTAGGAGCATTAATAATAATAATAATAATAATAATAATAATAATAATAATAATGTTGTGCCAGTTATAGTAGGAGCATTAATAATAATAATGTAAATAATAATAATAATAATAATAATAATACTACAAGTGTTGTGCCAGTTATGGTAGGAGCATTAATAATAATAAAGTATTGTGCCAGTTATGGTAGGAGCATTTATAATAATAATAATAATAATACTACAAGTGTTGTGCCAGTTATGGTAGGAGCATTAATAATAATAATGTAAATAATAATAATAATACTACAAGTGTTGTGCCAGTTGTGGTAGAAGCATTAATAATAATAAATAATAATAATAATAATAATACAAGTATTGTGCCAGTTATGGTAGGAACATTAATAATAGAAATAATAATAATAAATAATAATACAAATATTGTGCCAGTTATGGTAGGAGCATTATTAATAATAATAATGTGAAGTGCCAGTTATAGTTATTTGAAGAAAAGAATCTCATCAGAAGCTGATGATGCTCTTGGGCCATCCATCAGCTAACAAAGTGCAAAAGTTATGAGCGCAGCACACACCCTTCGTCTACACCCTTAAAAATAAAAGGAGGCCAGATTGATTCTTCAGAGTGGATGGAACAGGGCAACCCTTTTTGGTGTTCAAAAGACCCCTCCACATGACAGTCCCAGGAAGAACCTTAACTTAGGTCTGTTACCAGGCTCCTTACAGTAAATAATAGCTATGAGTAGATGGCAACAGATTTATGAAATACCAGTGGGGTCCTGATAATTAATGGCTGTGTACGATAACACAGGCCGAGTCAGGGTTTTCTTAATGCGTTAGTGTCCTGCTAGGTAGCCTACCGTACATTAAAGATGCTTTTCTTTTTTTTCCTTCATATCAGGAAAGTGCAGTTTAATGTAAAAAAAAGTGCAAAGTACTACATGTGGCCAAAAGGAACATCAATTATAAATACAAGATGGGAGACACTGAGCTACAGGAAGCAACCTCTGAAAAGGATTTAGGGGTTTATGTCGACACAACATTTTCATTGGCTAAGCAATGCACAGCAGCAATTAAAAGGCTAATAAAATGTTATTTATATCATACAAAACTGCTGAATTTAAGTCAAGGGACATTATGCTCAAAATATGTAATGCACTAGTAAGACCGCATCTGTAGTCCTGTGTGCAGTTCTGGTCATCACCACAGTACAAGAAAAAAAAAACAGCACTTGAAGAGGAGCAGAAGAGAACAACCAAGTGCATCATGGGACTTCAGGACATGTCCTACTGTGACAGACTCAGAGAAGTAAAATTGTTTAGTCTTGAAAGGAGGAGACTGTGTGAGAACCTCATCAAGATTTTCAAAATGGTCAAAGGCCAAAACTTAAAGGTGAGTCACGTACTTAAGGACATCAGTGAAAATACATCGAAAACTGAAGCCAGGAAGCCCTTCTTTATACAAAGAGTTGTGTGACTCTAGAACAAATTCCCGAAACATGGAGTTGAACAAGAAACCTTGATAACCTTTAGGAGAAAACTGGATGAGATATTGGGGCAGCTTAGACAAAACGGGCGTGATGGATGGAATGGTCTCCTCTCATTTGTCAAATTTCTTATATTCTTATTTTCAAGGCACAAAAACACAGCTTTGCATATCAAGAGCCCTCCCCAGAACGAAATGGCGTTTGGCCAACCAAAGGTTCTATAGGGAACCACACAACCACGTAAAGAACCAAAGAACTGTTATTTTGGGCAAATCGGTTTGATTTGTTATCGAGATCCGGACCTAACCAGCAAACCGCCAAAAAGCAAGAACAAAAAAAAAACCAACAATAGCAATGGCAGTGTGACGTAGAGGTTAAGGCTCTGAAGAATAATAATTCTTTGTCATTTATATAGCGCTTTTCTCACTACTCAAAGCGCTCAGCAATTGCAGGTTAAGGGCCTTGCTCAAGGGCCCAACAGAGCAGAGTCCCAATTGGCATTTATGGGATTCGAACCGGAAATCTTCCGATTGCCAGTGGAGATCCCTAGCCTCAGACAGAGCCACCACTCAAGAACTTCACATCCCACCCTAGACTCTGTGTGACCAGGAGCAAGTCACTTCACCTGCACGTCGTAACTCATCCTCTCGGTCAAACTAATGTTTGTCACCCCGGCTATAAATAATAATATACGAGTTTAGTGATCAAGGTAACCCCATGACGATTGCTTTGTAAAGTTCTTACAGGGACCCGTTCCTCCTGCAGAATTGCCCCTCAGCCTCCGACCCCCAGAAATGAACAGGACACGTGAACAGGATGGAACCTTCAGAATAAGTCCAGTTTGAGTAAAAAAAAACTGTACCTATGAAATGATAAAATGAGACTAAAGTGCCAATGCACTGACCCCGCGAGAAATAAATAAATAAATAAATAAATAGTTCTCGATTTTTTTTCCCCCATGAAATACTGCACAGTAAAATCGCCAGGGTTAAACTATTACAGAGTTAACGTAAGGCTTTAAAGTGGTCGGTAGATATGGAAAGCCGAATACACTTCAGGGGTCCATTTACAACCGGCGATTCTTCGGGGTTTTTTTTTTAATGCACATTTCGTAGTGACCATAAACCCCTCGTTCACATCCGTGTTGTAGCAGTAGCCATTTGAAGACCCCCCTAGCTATATCCTCACCGGCTCGCTTAACGTTAACGCTCTTTACAAGTTTACAGTAAACGCTTCCCCGGCGGCGGCTCAGCCGGTGCTTCCAAATACGCGTCCAACACCTCGGTGTATTTTCAGGCATCCGTACCGTTCATTTATCATAAGTCTGCAGCAATGCGAAGAAGGACCGGCCGCCGCCGCCGCGAGCATCGCAGTTGTATTGCGGAGCCCTCCGAGAGGCGCAGGTAAGAGCAGCCGCAGCAGCCGTCAGACAACGAGGGCACCGGGCTGACGGGGTGTGCGCGGTCCGGTCCTCCCAGTCCAAAAAAAAAAATCGCGATGGACTATGTGGATCCCAGCTGTTGGGACACCTGCGCAATATTTTCCATATCATCATCATAATAATAATAAAAATAAATAATAATAAAAAAAAAAACAAACGTGCAGCAGTCGGGTCATTGAGCTCTTATTGTGCTGTAAACGCAATCAAGTTAAAGAGCGCAGGTCGGTCCTGAGATAAACCAGGTAAAGGAAAATAAAACGCACACACACATACATACACACTTGTTCAAGTCCCCGCAAAGCCAGCATTGCGTACATTTTCAAAGTTCGCAAAGCACCTGTCCCCCCCATAAAGATACACCAATTGTTAAGACTGGTTTTACAGAATTAACTGCACCGTCCGTGTCGGGTAAGGCTTCAATTTGAAGATGTTACACTGATTGAAACAATAAACCAGGCACAGAAATATCATTTCAGGATTGTGTCGCCTTTATTGTATAAAAATTAAATAAAAACTGTCATTTTAATCATTGAAATGCATAATTCCAGATGTAATACCTGCGAAAGGGGAAAGGGGGGGGGGGGGGTCTCAGCTGATCATTTCGTCTTCGTTGACAAGGAAACCAAAAACGCACTTTTTTTGTGCAAGAAACCTTCCACAGCCATCGTTTTAAACAACTAAAGCAAAAATCCTTATCTTCAAAAATATACCGAAACAGGCAAAAGTGTTAGAAATTCAAAAAGGAAAGAAAAAGAAAAAAATAAAAATATGTATGTAACCTGTGATGAATAAGCTGCAAGAAAAGTTTCAAGTTAAAATATCACCAGGTTTTGTTTTTTTTTTCGGGGGTTTTAAAAAAAAAGGCATTTCCTGAAAAGCAAAACAGGAATAAAATAAATTCAGACGCTCGCACAGTGACTTGCACCGTGGTCGCAAAATCACAAAACTCTACAAAACCACACTGCAAAATACATGGCAAATCACAGCTAGACAGCAAAAGTCAGAAAATGAAAAACACAAAAAGAAAAATCGGCAAAAACCAACAAGTAAGACATGCGTTTAAAAACAAAACTGCCACCCGCTTGATTTTTTTTTTTAAAAACCAGTTGCATATTTTATAGAAACTGAGTCACACAGACACTGTGAAAACCATGATCCAGAATCACTGCATGCTAAAAACTTGGATCCTGAAAAAAAGGCTAAAAACCTCACTTTCAACTCTTATTTTTTTCTTAAACACCAGCAAAAGAGGAAAAAAAATAAAAAGACAAAAAAAAATTGTTTAAAAATGCCATTGAGAATGTACTCACCGAGCGGGAGTAAAATGTTGGAATAAAAATGAGATTTAGTATAAAATACAGTATGGCGGTGGAAGAAGGAATGA